>NC_091349.1:8091317-8123817 GCF_038502225.1 Cherax quadricarinatus
CACAATTTCCCCTTTCCCTTCCACAGTTTCCCTTTCCCTTCCACAGTTTCCCCTTTTCATACGACATTTTCCCCCGAAACTTCCCTACCACAGTTTCCCTGCCACTTCCCCTTACACAATTCCCTTCCCCACGTCTCCAAATTTCCCTGTCATTTCCAAGCCAAAATTTCCCTGTCGTAGCGCACATCACCTCTTTCCCTACAACTTTTCCCTCTAATTAATAATCACTGATAATCTATAATTATCTCAGGGGATTCTGATAATTTCTGAGATCATTATCGCCTTTTAATAATATACTCTAAATTATCAGGACTGGTAAATAATAATAGTAATAATAATAATAATAATAATAATAATAATAATAATAATAATAATAATAATAATAATAATAATAATAATAATAGCAAATAATAATATAATAGCAAAACTAATAATAGTAATAAGAATAGTAATGTAATTATAGTAATAATTATAATAATGTATAAAAATAATAATAACACTAATAATAATAATGATAATAATAAGAATAATAACACTAATAATAATAATAATAATAATAATAATAATAATAATAATAATAATAATAATAATAATAATATAATAATAATAATAATAATAATAATAATAATAATAATAATAATAATAATAATAATAATAATAATAATAATAATATAGTAATAATAATAATAATAATAATAATAATAATAATAATAATAATAATATAGTAATAATAATAATAATAATAATAATAATAATAATAATAATAATAATAATAATAATAATAATATAATAATAATAATAATAATAATAATAATAATAATAATAATAATAATAATAATAATAATAATAATAATAATAATAATAATAATAATAATAATAATAATAATAATAATAATAATAATAATAATAATAATAATAATAATTAGCAAAAATAAATAATAACGAAAGAAATTTTTGTCATTTTTATTAAAAAATAAAAATAATCGTTCTTAAGCACAAGGAGAGGCGGCGGTTCGACCCCCCGTCAGTACTAAGGGATGATGATAATAGTCCACAAGAAGAGAACATTGTAGCCGAACTACTATCATAGTCTCATCTCGCTTACCTGACTACCGGAAGTGCTAGTTCCGCCTTGAGTTTTAAATATATTTTGGAACCGATTTGCCTATACTAATTTTTTCCCTTCCTACCACTATTTTCCCGTTATTTCTCCCTGCCAGGGTTGTTTCTTTCTCCTCGTTACTTCCCCGAATGTGCTTTCTCCGTGATAATTCCCTGCTACAGTATTTCTCCCCTAAAGCTCCTCTACCACGGGTTTCTTACCGCTACTTTCCTTGCTTCAAATTTCCTTAAAACTTTCACATCACCGTTTTTTCCCTGCCACTTCCCTGCTAGGGTTATGTGACATCACCTGATTTTTTATCCCTATCATTTTTCCCTTCTACCCAGTAACTCCCCGGCCACAATTTTCCCCGCCACTTCCCTGCAGCAATTTTCTCCCCTGCCAGAGGAACAGCAGTGAGTTGAGTTAGAGATTAGCTGAGCGGTGATCACAGTGACTTCCTGGTGTAATCTCACTGCTAATTGATCAAAGAACTCAGAGTAAACAACTCTCACTGATTACTCTCCCCTCTCTCCCTCTCTCCCCTCTCTCCCCTCTACTATTTCCCCTCTCCCCTCTAGTCTATGACCTGTCCCCTCTCCCCTCTACTCTCTCCTATCTCCCTTATCCCCTTTACTCTCTAACCCTCTCCCTTCTCACCTCTCCCCGCCCCCCTCTCCCCTCCACCCTCTCCCCTCCACCCTCTCCCCTCTTAGCCCTCCTCTCTCCTATCTTCCCCTCTCCCCTCAACCTTCCTCTTCCCTCTCTCTGATATCCTTCCATCTCACTTTCCTTAGCCTCTGGACCTGCCCAATCACTCTCAGTCTCTCTCTCTCTCCCTCTCTCTTTCCCCTCCCTTCCCTATCTCTTATCACTGTCCTCAAACCTTCCCCTCTACCCTCGTTATACCTCTAGCGTCGTTTCCTCTTTGCTTGGCCGATTATATACGATAATTACTGTTCAAGCCTCTTCTCTTCCTCCTCTTCCTCCTATTCCTCCTATTCCTCCTCCTCCTATTCCTCCTCTCCCTCCTCCTCCTCCTCCTTCTATTACACATTAACAGTCTTGCCAGAGGTCTACCATCCTTCAGAGTGCAGGTATTATACTTCCCACCTCCAGGACTGTAACATCCTCACCCATCCTTCAGAGTGCAGGTGCTGTACTTCCCACCTCCAGGACTATAACATCCTCACCCATCCTTCAGAGTGCAGGTACTGTACTTCCCACCTCCAGGATTGTAACATCCTCACCCATCCTTCAGAGTGCAGGTACTGTACTTCCCACCTCCAGGACTGTAACATCCTCACCCATCCTTCAGAGTGCAGGTACTGTACTTCCCACCTCCAGGACTGTAACATCTTCACCCATCCTTCAGAGTGCAGGTACCGTACTTCCCACCTCCAGGACTGTAACATCCTCACCCATCCTTCAGAGTGCACTGTACTTCCCACCTCCAGACTGTAACATCCTCACCCATCCTTCAGAGTGCAGGTATTGTACTTCCCACCTCCAGGACTGTAACATCCTCACCATCCTTCAGAGTGCAGGTACTGTACTTCCCACCTCCAAGACTGTAACATCCTCACCCATCCTTCAGAGTGCAGATACTGTACTTCCCACCTCCAGGACTGTAACATCCTCACCCATCCTTCAGAGTGCAGGTACTGTACTTCCCACCTCCAGGACTGTAACATCCTCACCCATCCTTCAGAGTGCAGGTACTGTACTTCCCACCTCCAGGACTGTAACATCCTCACCCATCCTTCAGAGTGCAGGTACTGTACTTCCCACCTCCAGGACTGTAACATCCTCACCCATCCTTCAGAGTGCAGGTATTGTACTTCCCACCTCCAGGACTGTAACATCCTCACCCATCCTTCAGAGTGCAGGCACTGTACTTCCCACCTCCAGGATTGTAACATCCTCACCCATCCTTCAGAGTGCAGGTACTGTACTTCCCACCTCCAGGACTGTAACATCCTCATCCATCCTTCAGAGTGCAGGTACTGTACTTCCAACCTCCAGGACTGTAACATCCTCACCCATCCTTCAGAGTGCAGGTACTGTACTTCCCACCTCCATGACTGTAACATCCTCACCCATCCTTCAGAGTGCAGGTATTGTACTTCCCACCTCCAGGACTGTAACATCCTCACCCATCCTTCAGAGTGCAGGCACTGTACTTCCCACCTCCAGGATTGTAACATCCTCACCCATCCTTTAAAGTGCAGGTACTGTACTTCCCACCTCCAGGACTGTAACATCCTCACCCATCCTTCAGAGTGCAGGTACTGTACTTCCCACCTCCAGGACTGTAACATCCTCACCCATCCTTCAGAGTGCAGATACTGTACTTCCCACCTCCAGGACTGTAACATCCTCACCCATCCTTCAAAGTGCAGGTATTGTACTTCCCACCTCCACGACTGTAACATCCTCACCCATCCTTCAGAGTGCAGGTATTGTACTTCCCACCAACAGGACTGTAACATCCTCACCCATCCTTCAGAGTGCAGGTACTGTACTTCCCACCTCCACGACTGTAACACACTCACCCATCCTTCAGAGTGCAGGTATTGTACTTCCCACCTCCAGGACTGTAACATCCTCACCCATCCTTCAGAGTGCAGGTACTGTACTTCCCACCTCCACGACTGTAACACACTCACCCATCCTTCAGAGTGCAGGTATTGTACTTCCCACCTCCAGGACTGTAACATCCTCACCCATCCTTCAGAGTGCAGGTACTGTACTTCCCACCTCCACGACTGTAACATCCTCACCCATCCTTCAGAGTGCAGGTACTGTACTTCCCACCTCCAGGATTGTAACATCCTCACCCATCCTTCAGAGTGCAGGTACTGTACTTCCCACCTCCAGGACTGTAACATCCTCACCCATCCTTCAGAGTGCAGGCACTGTACTTCCCACCTCCAGGATTGTAACATCCTCACCCATCCTTCAGAGTGCAGGTATTGTACTTCCCACCTCCAGGACTGTAACATCCTCACCCATCCTTCAGAGTGCAGGCACTGTACTTCCCACCTCCAGGATTGTAACATCGTCACCCATCCTTCAGAGTGCAGGCACTGTACTTCCCACCTCCAGGACTGTAACATCCTCAACCATCCTTCAGAGTGCAGGTACTGTACTTTCCACCTCCAGGACTGTAACATCCTCACCCATCCTTCAGAGTGCAGGTACTGTACTTCCCACCTCCAGGACTGTAACATCCTCACCCATCCTTCAGAGTGCAGGTACTGTACTTCCCACCTCCAGGACTGTAACATCCTCACCCATCCTTCAGAGTGCAGGTACTGTACTTCCCACCTCCAGGACTGTAACATCCTCACCCATCCTTCAGAGTGCAGGTATTGTACTTCCCACCTCCAGGACTGTAACATCCTCACCCATCCTTCAGAGTGCAGGTACTGTACTTCCCACCTCCAGGACTGTAACATCCTCACCCATCCTATAGAGTGCAGGTACTGTACTTCCCACCTCCAGGACTGTAACATCCTCACCCATCCTTCAGAGTGCAGGTACTGTTCTTCCTACCTCCAGGACTGTAACATCCTCACCCATCCTTCAGAGTGCAGATACTGTACTTCCCACCTCCAGGACTGTAACATCCTCACCCATCATTCAGAGTGCATGTACTGTACTTCCCACCTCCACGACTGGAACATACTCACCCATCCTTCAGAGTGCTGGTACTGTAATTCCCACCTCCAGGACTGTAACACCCTCACCCATCAGAGTGCAGGTACTGTACTTCCCACCTCCAGGACTGTAACATCCTCACCCATCCTTCAGAGTGCAGGTACTGTACTTCCCACCTCCAGGACTGTAACATCCTCACCCATCCTTCAGAGTGCAGGTACTGTACTTCCCACCTCCAGGACTGTAACATCCTCACCTATCCTTCAGAGTGCAGGTACTGTACTTCCCACCTCCAGGACTGTAACATCCTCACCCATCCTTCAGAGTGCAGGTGCTGTACTTCCCACCTCCAGGATTGTAACATCCTCACCCATCCTTCAGAGTGCAAGTGCTGTACTTCCCACCTCCAGGACTGTAACATCCTCACCCATCCTTCAGAGTGCAGGTGTTGTACTTCCCACCTCCAGGACTGTAACATCCTCACCCATCCTTCAGAGTGCAGGTGCTGTACTTCCCACCTCCAGGACTGTAACATCCTCACCCATCCTTCAGAGTGCAGGTACTGTACTTCCCACCTCCAGGACTGTAACATCCTAACTCATCCTTCAGAGTGCAGGTACTGTACTTCCCACCTCCAGGACTGTAACATCCTCACCCATCCTTCAGAGTGCAGGTACTGTACTTCCCACCTCCAGGACTGTAACATCCTCAACCATCCTTCAGAGTGCAGGTACTGTACTTCCCACCTCCAGGACTGTAACATCCTCACCCATCCTTCAGAGTGCAGGTACTGTACTTCCCACCTCCAGGACTGTAACATCCTCACCCATCCTTCAGAGTGCAGGTACTGTACTTCCCACCTCCAGGATTGTAACATCCTCACCCATCCTTCAGAGTGCAGGTATTGTACTTCCCACCTCCAGGACTGTAACATCCTCACCCATCCTTCAGAGTGCAGGTACTGTACTTCCCACCTCCAGGACTGTAACATCCTCACCCATCCTTCAGAGTGCAGGTATTGTACTTCCCACCTCCAGGACTGTAACATCCTCACCCATCCTTCAGAGTGCAGGTATTGTACTTCCCACCTCCAGGACTGTAACATCCTCACCCATCCTTCAGAGTGCAGGTGCTGTACTTCCCACCTCCAGGACTGTAACATCCTCACCCATCCTTCAGAGTGCAGGTATTGTACTTCCCACCTCCAGGACTGTAACATCCTCACCCATCCTTCAGAGTGCAGGTGCTGTACTTCCCACCTCCAGGACTGTAACATCCTCACCCATCCTTCAGAGTGTAGGTATTGTACTTCCCACCTTCAGGACTGTAACATCCTCACCCATCCTTCAGAGTGCAGGTGCTGTACTTCCCACCTCCAGGACTGTAACATCCTCACCCATCCTTCAGAGTGCAGGTGCTGTACTTCCCACCTCCAGGATTGTAATATCCTCAGCCATCCTTCAGAGTGCAGGCACTGTACTTCCCACCTCCAGGACTGTAACATCCTCACCCATCCTTCAGAGTGCGTGTATTGTACTTCCCACCTCCAGCACTGTAACATCCTTACCCATCCTTCAGAGTGCATGTACTGTACTTCCCACCTCCAGGACTGTAACAACCTCACCCATCCTTCAGAGTGCAGGCACTGTACTTCCCACCTCCAGGACTGTAACATCCTCACCCATCCTTCAGAGTGCAGGTACTGTACTTCCCACCTCCAGGACTGTAACATCCTCACCCATCCTTCAGTGTGCAGGTACTGTACTTCCCACCTCCAGGACTGTAACACCCTCACCCATCCTTCAGAGTGCAGGTACTGTACTTCCCACCTCCTAGACTATAACATCCTCACCCATCCTTCAGAGTGCAGGTACTGTACTTCCCACCTCCAGGACTGTAACATCCTCACCCATCCTTCAGAGTGCAGGTACTGTACTTCCCACCTCCAGGACTGTAACATCCTCACTCATCCTTCAGAGTGCAGGTACTGTACTTCCCACCTCCAGGACTGTAACATCCTCACCCATCCTTCAGAGTGCAGGTGCTGTACTTCCCACCTCCAGGACTGTAACATCCTCACCCATCCTTCAGAGTGCAGGTACTGTACTTCCCACCTCCAGGACTGTAACATCCTCACCCATCCTTCAGAGTGCAGGTACTGTACTTCCCACCTCCAGGACTGTAACATCCTCACCCATCCTTCAGAGTGCAGGTGCTGTACTTCCCACCTCCAGGACTGTAACATCCTCACCCATCCTTCAGAGTGCAGGTGCTGTACTTCCCACCTCCAGGACTGTAACATCCTCACCCATCCTTCAGAGTGCAGGTACTGTACTTCCCACCTCCAGGACTGTAACATCCTCACCCATCCTTCAGAGTGCAGGTACTGTACTTCCCACCTCCAGGACTGTAACATCCTCACCCATCCTTCAGAGTGCAGGTACTGTACTTCCCACCTCCAGGACTGTAACATCCTCACCCATCCTTCAGAGTGCAGGTACTGTACTTCCCACCTCCAGGATTGTAACATCCTCACCCATCCTTCAGAGTGCAGGTACTGTACTTCCCACCTCCAGGACTGTAACATCCTCATCCATCCTTCAGAGTGCAGGTACTGTACTTCCCACCTCCAGGACTGTAACATCCTCACCCATCCTTCAGAGTGCAGGTACTGTACTTCCCACCTCCAGGACTGTAACATCCTCACCCATCCTTCAGAGTGCAGGTACTGTACTTCCCACCTCCAGGACTGTAACATCCTCACCCATCCTTCAGAGTGCAGGTACTGTACTTCCCACCTCCAGGACTGTAACATCCTCACCCATCCTTCAGAGTGCAGGTACTGTACTTCCCACCTCCAGGACTGTAACATCCTCACCCATCCTTCAGAGTGCAGGTATTGTACTTCCCACCTCCAGGACTGTAACATCCTCACCCATCCTTCAGAGTGCAGGTGCTGTACTTCCCACCTCAAGGACTGTAACATCCTCACCCATCCTTCAGAGTGCAGGTATTGTACTTCCCACCTCCAGGACTGTAACATCCTCACCCATCCTTCAGAGTGCAGGTGCTGTACTTCCCACCTCCAGGACTGTAACATCCTCACCCATCCTTCGGATTGTAGGTATTGTACTTCCCACCTTCAGGACTGAAACATCCTCACCCATCCTTCAGAGTGCAGGTGCTGTACTTCCCACCTCCAGGACTGTAACATCCTCACCCATCCTTCAGAGTGCAGGTGCTGTACTTCCCACCTCCAGGATTGTAATATCCTCAGCCATCCTTCAGAGTGCAGGTATTGTACTTCCCACCTCCAGGACTGTAACTTCCTCACCCATCCTTCAGAGTGCAGGTGCTGTACTTCCCACCTCCAGGAGTGTAACATCCTCACCCATCCTTCAGAGTGCAGGTATTGTACTTCCCACCTCCTGGACTGTAACATCCTCACCCATCCTTCATAGTGCAGGTACTGTACTTCCCACCTCCAGGACTGTAACATCCTCACCCATCCTTCAGAGTGCAGATACTGTACTTCCCACCTCCAGGACTGTAACATCCTCACCCATCCTTCAAAGTGCAGGTATTGTACTTCCCACCTCCACGACTGTAACACACTCACCCATCCTTCAGAGTGCAGGTATTGTACTTCCCACCTCCAGGACTGTAACATCCTCACCCATCCTTCAGAGTGCAGGTACTGTACTTCCCACCTCCACGACTGTAACACACTCACCCATCCTTCAGAGTGCAGGTATTGTACTTCCCACCTCCAGGACTGTAACATCCTCACCCATCCTTCAGAGTGCAGGTACTGTACTTCCCACCTCCACGACTGTAACACACTCACCCATCCTTCAGAGTGCAGGTATTGTACTTCCCACCTCCAGGACTGTAACATCCTCACCCATCCTTCAGAGTGCAGGTACTGTACTTCCCACCTCCACGACTGTAACATCCTCACCCATCCTTCAGAGTGCAGGTACTGTACTTCCCACCTCCAGGACTGTAACATCCTCACCCATCCTTCAGAGTGCAGGTACTGTACTTCCCACCTCCAGGACTGTAACATCCTCACCCATCCTTCAGAGTGCAGGCACTGTACTTCCCACCTCCAGGATTGTAACATCCTCACCCATCCTTCAGAGTGCAGGTATTGTACTTCCCACCTCCAGGACTGTAACATCCTCACCCATCCTTCAGAGTGCAGGCACTGTACTTCCCACCTCCAGGATTGTAACATCGTCACCCATCCTTCAGAGTGCAGGTAAAATCCTCACCCATCCTTCAGACTGCAGGCACTGTACTTCCCACCTCCAGGACTGTAACATCCTCAACCATCCTTCAGAGTGCAGGTACTGTACTTTCCACCTCCAGGACTGTAACATCCTCACCCATCCTTCAGAGTGCAGGTACTGTACTTCCCACCTCCAGGACTGTAACATCCTCACCCATCCTTCAGAGTGCAGGTACTGTACTTCCCACCTCCAGGACTGTAACATCCTCACCCATCCTTCAGAGTGCAGGTACTGTACTTCCCACCTCCAGGACTGTAACATCCTCACCCATCCTTCAGAGTGCAGGTATTGTACTTCCCACCTCCAGGACTGTAACATCCTCACCCATCCTTCAGAGTGCAGGTACTGTACTTCCCACCTCCAGGACTGTAACATCCTCACCCATCCTTCAGA
The DNA here is from genome assembly GCF_038502225.1 of Cherax quadricarinatus. NCBI lineage: Eukaryota > Metazoa > Arthropoda > Malacostraca > Decapoda > Parastacidae > Cherax > Cherax quadricarinatus. The sequence continues at coordinate 8,100,771 of NC_091349.1, forward strand.
GTGCAGGTACTGTACTTCCCACCTCCAGGACTGTAACATCCTCACCCATCCTTCAGAGTGCAGGTACTGTACTTCCCACCTCCAGGACTGTAACATCCTCACCCATCCTTCAGAGTGCAGGTACTGTACTTCCCACCTCCAGGACTGTAACATCCTCACCCATCCTTCAGAGTGCAGGTGCTGTACTTCCCACTGTAACATCCTCACCCATCCTTCAGAGTGCAGTGCTGTACTTCCCACCTCCAGGACTGTAACATCCTCACCCATCCTTCAGAGTGCAGGTGTTGTACTTCCCACCTCCAGACTGTAACATCCTCACCCATCCTTCAGAGTGCAGGTGCTGTACTTCCCACCTCCAGGACTGTAACATCCTCACCCATCCTTCAGAGTGCAGGTACTGTACTTCCCACCTCCAGGACTGTAACATCCTCACTCATCCTTCAGAGTGCAGGTACTGTACTTCCCACCTCCAGGACTGTAACATCCTCACCCATCCTTCAGAGTGCAGGTACTGTACTTCCCACCTCCAGGACTGTAACATCCTCACCCATCCTTCAGAGTGCAGGTACTGTACTTCCCACCTCCAGGACTGTAACATCCTCACCCATCCTTCAGAGTGCAGGTACTGTACTTCCCACCTCCAGGACTGTAACATCCTCACCCATCCTTCAGAGTGCAGGTACTGTACTTCCCACCTCCAGGACTGTAACATCCTCACCCATCCTTCAGAGTGCAGGTACTGTACTTCCCACCTCCAGGACTGTAACATCCTCACCCATCCTTCAGAGTGCAGGTACTGTACTTCCCACCTCCAGGACTGTAACATCCTCACCCATCCTTCAGAGTGCAGGTATTGTACTTCCCACCTCCAGGACTGTAACATCCTCACCCATCCTTCAGAGTGCAGGTACTGTACTTCCCACCTCCAGGACTGTAACATCCTCACCCATCCTTCAGAGTGCAGGTACTGTACTTCCCACCTCCAGGACTGTAACTTCCCATCCTCACCTCATCCTTCAGAGTGCAGGTATTGTACTTCCCACCTCCAGGACTGTAACATCCTCACCCATCCTTCAGAGTGCAGGTGCTGTACTTCCCACCTCCAGGACTGTAACATCCTCACCCATCCTTCAGAGTGCAGGTACTGTACTTCCCACCTCCAGGACTGTAACATCCTCACCCATCCTTCAGAGTGCAGGTGCTGTACTTCCCACCTCCAGGACTGTAACATCCTCACCCATCCTTCAGAGTGCAGGTGCTGTACTTCCCACCTCCAGGACTGTAACATCCTCACCCATCCTTCAGAGTGCAGGTGCTGTACTTCCCACCTCCAGGACTGTAACATCCTCACCCATCCTTCAGAGTGCAGGTATTGTACTTCCCACCTCCAGGACTGTAACATCCTCACCCATCCTTCAGAGTGCAGGTACTGTACTTCCCACCTCCAGGACTGTAATATCCTCACCCATCCTTCAGAGTGCAGGTACTGTACTTCCCACCTCCAGGACTGTAACATCCTCACCCTTCCTTCAGTGTGCAGGTACTGAACTTCCCACCTCCAGGACTGTAACATCCTCACCCATCCTTCAGAGCGCAGGTACTGTACTTCCCACCTCCAAGACTATAACATCCTCACCCATCCTTCAGACTGCAGGTGCTGTACTTCCCACCTCCAGGACTGTAACATCCTCACCCATCCTTCAGAGTGCAGGTGCTGTACTTCCCACCTCCAGGACTGTAACATCCTCACTCATCCTTCAGAGTGCAGGTGCTGTACTTCCCACCTCCAGGACTGTAACATCCTCACCCATCCTTCAGAGTGCAGGTGCTGTACTTCCCACCTCCAGGACTGTAACATCCTCACCCATCCTTCAGAGTGCAGGTGCTGTACTTCCCACCTCCAGGACTGTAACATCCTAACTCATCCTTCAGAGTGCAGGTACTGTGCTTCCCACCTCCAGGACTGTAACATCCTAACTCATCCTTCAGAGTGCAGGTACTGTACTTCCCACCTCCAGGAGTGTAACATCCTCACCCATCCTTCAGAGTGCAGGTATTATACTTCCCACCTCCAGGACTGTAACATCCTCACCCATCCTTCAGAGTGCAGGTGCTGTACTTCCCACCTCCAGGACTGTAGCATCCTCACCCATCCTTCAGAGTGCAGGTGCTGTACTTCCCACCTCCAGGACTGTAACATCCTAACTCATCCTTCAGAGTGCAGGTACTGTGCTTCCCACCTCCAGGACTGTAACATCCTCACCCATCCTTCAGAGTGCAGGTATTGTACTTCCCACCTCCAGGACTGTAACATCCTCACCCATCCTTCAGAGTGCAGGTACTGTACTTCCCACCTCCAAGACTGTAACATCCTCACCCATCCTTCAGAGTGCAGGTACTGTACTTCCCACCTCCAGGACTGTAACATCCTCACCCATCCTTCAGAGTGCAGGTACTGTACTTCCCACCTCCAGGACTGTAACATCCTCACCCATCCTTCAGAGTGCAGGTACTGTACTTCCCACCTCCAGGACTGTAACATCCTCACCCATCCTTCAGAGTGCAGGTACTGTACTTCCCACCTAGAAGACTGTAACATCCTCACCCATCCTTCAGAGTGCAGGTACTGTACTTCCCACCTCCAGGACTGTAACATCCTCACCCATCCTTCAGAGTGCAGGTACTGTACTTCCCACCTCCAGGACTGTAACATCCTCACCCATCCTTCAGAGTGCAGGTACTGTACTTCCCTCCTCCACGACTGTAACATCCTCACCCATCCTTCAGAGTGCAGGTACTGTACTTCCCACCTCCAGGACTGTAACATCCTCACCCATCCTTCAGAGTGCAGGTACTGTACTTCCCACCTCCAGGACTGTAACATCCTCACCCATCCTTCAGAGTGCAGGTACTGTACTTCCCACCTCCAGGACTGTAACATCCTCACCCATCCTTCAGAGTGCAGGTACTGTACTTCCCACCTCCAAGACTGTAACATCCTCACCCATCCTTCAGAGTGCAGGTACTGTACTTCCCACCTCCAGGACTGTAACATCCTCACCCATCCTTCAGAGTGCAGGTGCTGTACTTCCCACCTCCAAGACTGTAACATCCTCACCCATCCTTCAGAGTGCAGGTACTGTACTTCCCACCTCCAAGACTGTAACATCCTCACCCATCCTTCAGAGTGCAGGTGCTGTACTTCCCACCTCCAGGACTGTAACATCCTCACCCATCCTTCAGAGTGCAGGTACTGTACTTCCCACCTCCAGGACTGTAACATCCTCACTCATCCTTCAGAGTGCAGGTACTGTACTTCCCACCTCCAGGACTGTAACATCCTCACCCATCCTTCAGAGTGCAGGTACTGTACTTCCCACCTCCAGGACTGTAACATCCTCACCCATCCTTCAGAGTGCAGGTACTGTACTTCCCACCTCCAGGACTGTAACATCCTCACCCATCCTTCAGAGTGCAGGTACTGTACTTCCCACCTCCAGGACTGTAACATCCTCACCCATCCTTCAGAGTGCAGGTATTGTACTTCCCACCTCCAGGACTGTAACATCCTCACCCATCCTTCAGAGTGCAGGTACTGTACTTCCCACCTCCAAGACTGTAACATCCTCACCCATCCTTCAGAGTGCAGGTACTGTACTTCCCACCTCCAGGACTGTAACATCCTCACCCATCCTTCAGAGTGCAGGTACTGTACTTCCCACCTCCAGGACTGTAACATCCTCACCCATCCTTCAGAGTGCAGGTACTGTACTTCCCACCTCCAAGACTGTAACATCCTCACCCATCCTTCAGAGTGCAGGTACTGTACTTCCCACCTCCAGGACTGTAACATCCTCACCCATCCTTCAGAGTGCAGGTACTGTACTTCCCACCTCCAGGACTGTAACATCCTCACCCATCCTTCAGAGTGCAGGTACTGTACTTCCCACCTCCAAGACTGTAACATCCTCACCCATCCTTCAGAGTGCAGGTACTGTACTTCCCACCTCCAGGACTGTAACATCCTCACCCATCCTTCAGAGTGCAGGTACTGTACTTCCCACCTCCACGACTGTAACATCCTCAACCATCCTTCAGAGTGCAGGTACTGTACTTCCCACCTCCAGGACTGTAACATCCTCACCCATCCTTCAGAGTGCAGGTACTGTACTTCCCACCTCCAGGACTGTAACATCCTCACCCATCCTTCAGAGTGCAGGTACTGTACTTCCCACCTCCAGGACTGTAACATCCTCACCCATCCTTCAGAGTGCAGGTACTGTACTTCCCACCTCCACGACTGTAACATCCTCAACCATCCTTCAGAGTGAAGGTACTGTACTTCCCACCTCCAGGACTGTAACATCCTCACCCATCCTTCAGAGTGCAGGTACTGTACTTCCCACCTCCACGACTGTAACATCCTCAACCATCCTTCAGAGTGAAGGTACTGTACTTCCCACCTCCAGGACTGTAACATCCTCACCCATCCTTCAGAGTGCAGGTACTGTACTTCCCACCTCCACGACTGTAACATCTTCAAGTGTAACTGAGCTAATTTTCTGGAATAAATAGAAATTTACAGTGATGTTAATTTTCTGATTATTTTTGTATCCCCAGGGATACATGAATAGCTAGAGATGGTATACCTGTAATGCTGTATCCCTAGGGATACTTAATATCCCTTAATTAAAATATCTGAGGATAACTTGTGAAAGCCTTTGAATTTTATTGTGAGTGTGGGCGTGTGGCTGTTGGCGTCTGGGTGTGGGAATGTGGGCGTAGATGTGTGTGTGGGCGAAGGTGTGGGCGTAAATGTGAGTGTGGGAGTGTGGGTGTAGGCGAGGATGTATGACTTACCGTCAGTTGATTTCAACTGCGTGGTTGACCACAGGCAATTGAGTGAACAGACCATCAGGTCCTGATGGGTACAGTCTAGGTACAGCTACGTGATTACCGCCCGCGGTACTCTCATATACGGTACACCGCGTGCACGTTTAATTACGTACACGTACACGCACGTACACGTACACCCATACACGGGCATCTTGTCCAACACCAGAGCCATCTAGCGACAACACCAACAACCCAACTAGAGCCATCTAGCGACAGCACCAGCAACCCAACCAGAGCCATCTAGCGGCAGCACCAGCAAACCAACCAGAGCCATCTAGCGACAGCGCCAACAACCCAACCAGAGCCATCTAGCGACAGCGCCAACAACCCAACCAGTGCCATCTAGCGGCAGCACCAACAACCCAACCAGAGCCATCTAGCGACAGCGCCAACAACCCAACTAGAGCCATCTAGCGACAGCACCAGCAACCCAACCAGAGCCATCTAGCGACAGCACCAACAACCCAACTAGAGCCATCTAGCGGCAGCACCAGCAACCCAACCAGAGCCATCTAGCGACAGCACCAACAACCGAACTAGAGCCATCTAGCGGCAGCACCAACAACCCAACCAGAGCCATCTAGCGGCAGCACCAACAACCCAACTAGAGCCATCTAGCGGCAGCACCAACAACCCAACCAGAGCCATCTAGCGACAGCACCAACAACCCAACCAGAGCCATCTAGCGACAGCACCAGCAACCCAACCAGAGCCATCTAGCGACAGCACCAGCAACCCAACCAGAGCCATCTAGCGACAGCACCAGCAACCCAACCAGAGCCATCTAGCGACAGCACCAACAACCCAACCAGAGCCATCTAGCGACAGCACCAGCAACCCAACCAGAGCCATCTACCGGACGATGCAGTAAACTCAGCAGATCTATCGTCAGCGTATTAAACATTCACGAAGCAATTATCGTAGGTCTTTCACACCACAAATTAAAAAGAAACGCGACTCATTGTGGCGCTGAGGACTGAAACCTTTGCTGGGATTAAAGGTAAATATAGCAGTGTGTGTGTGTGTCTATCCTCAGGTTGAGAGAGAGAGAGAGAGAGAGAGAGAGAGAGAGAGAGAGAGAGAGAGAGAGTTCCAGATGAGCTAAGTCAGCTATCACCAGGAACACTAAGCTTCCTTCCTTCCATTGAAAAGCTATCTCAGCTTTACAACAGCTAAGAAGAATTTGAAGGCTTCATTTTACCTAAGTTCCGAAGAACTAAGAGAATTATTCCTCAGCAAATATTAACACGGACGCAGCACAGTCAGTTAGTGACCTGATGTAGACTCTCTGTATCATTCTTATTGTATTGTGATTATCACCATAGTTGTTGTTGTAGAGGTAATATTAGCACCATAGCTGGTGTTGTAGAGGTAATATTAGCACCATAGTTGTTGTTGTAGAGGTAATATTAGCACCATAGTTGTTGTTGTAGAGGTAATATTAGCACCATAGCTGGTGTTGTAGAGGTAATATTAGCACCATAGTTGTTGTTGTAGAGGTAATATTAGCACCATAGTTGTTGTTGTAGAGGTAATATTAGCACCATAGTTGGTGTTGTAGCAGCTTAGACATAGGCACAACGAGACTACTGGTCCAGGGAATAGGAACGACAGTAGACTGTGGATAGACAGACATGACTTATAGCATCCTCAGCTTCTGAAGATGTTACAAGTCATGTCAGTCTACCCTAGATGATGTTGCTACATTCTCAACGTAAATCTCCAGATCGTATTGTAAATCGCTAGTGGTAAATTCCTCTTGTAAATTCTAGATAGCCTTCCCACCAGACTTCAACTCCCCACCCCCACCATTCCCCCCCATCTTCCCTCTCCCCACCACCCCTCCTTCCACTCGACACACACCAGTGGCCTTTTAAAAGTGGCTTTTTGGTCTCGGTACCCAAAAGCATTTTTTTCCTGAGACTTAAATTACCTCTTAACACTTCTTCCTCTCCTGATCTGAGTCTTCCCCTGATCTGAGTTTAAGCTTTTGCTTCAGTGGGTTTAAAAGCTGTTTTCGAGTGGTTTCTATAGCTGTTTTCGAGTGGTTTCTATAGCTGTTTCAAGTGGTTTTTATAGCTGTTTTCAAGTGGTCTTTAAAATCGTGTCTAAGTGGGTTTTATAGCTGTTTTCAAATGGTTTTTACAGCTGTTTTGAGTGGTTTCTATAGCTGTTTTCGAGTGGTTTCTATAGCTGTTTTCAAGTGGTTTTTATAGCTGTTTTCAAGTGGTTTTTAAAATCGTGTCTAAGTGGGTTTTACAGCTGTTTTCAAATGGTTTTACAGCTGTTTTCGAGTGGTTTCTATAGCTGTTTTCGAGTGGTTTCCATAGCTGTTTTCAAGTGGTTTTTATAGCTGTTTCGAGTGGTTTCGGCAGATACAGATGTTTGCCTAAGTGACAAGGCTCAGCGTGATGTCTGCCCAGCAGGGAACCCTGGGTATGTGGGTATGGAACCCCCGTGGAGGTTTCACACCTTACCGGGCCCCCCTGCAGTTACCCCCTAGAGATACCCCCTAGTGGCTTCCCCTTAGTGGGGCGTCGCGGTGACCTGCCAACCTACCCTGCCTCTCTCTATCTCTCTCTCTCTCTCTCTCTCTCTCTCTTTCTCTCTCTCTCTTTCCGGCCTGCCAGGTTACCCTGTCTCTCTCTCTACGACCTGCCAGCCTACCTTACCTTTCTCTACGACCTACTAGCCTACCCTGCCTCTCTCTACGACCTGCCAGCCTACCCTGCCTCTCTCTACGACCTGATAGCCTACCATGCCTCTCTCTCTCTAGAAACTGCCAGCCTACCCTGCCTCTCTCTAGGACATCTTAGCTTGCCCTGTCTCTCTCTACGACTTGCCAACCTACCCTACCTTTCTCTACGACCTGCCAGCCTGCCATCCTTCTCCTCCTCCCGCCCCACCATTTCCCCTTCCTCCCAGACCTGACTTAAATGCCCAGGTCTGTCGACCTCACTAATGTTCCATGCCCGGTCATGACAACCTGCTCGGTTATCATCAGCGTCCTGCTCTGCCCTTCTCTAACCTGCCCTGTCATACCTCTAACCTGTTCTGTCATGCCTCTAACCTGCCCTGTCATACCTCTAACCTGTTCTGTCATGCCTCTAACCTGCCCTGTCACACCTCTAACCTGTTCTGTCATGCCTCTAACCTGCCCTGTCACACCTCTAACCTGCCCTGTCATACCTCTAACCTGTTCTGGCATGCCTCTAACCTGCCCTGTCACACCTCTAACCTGTCCTGTCATACCTCTAACCTGTTCTGTCATGCCTCTAACCTGCCCTGTCACACCTCTAACCTGCCCTGTCATACCTCTAACCTGTTCTGTCATGCCTCTAACCTGCCCTGTCACACCTCTAACCTGTCCTGTCATACCTCTAACCTGTTCTGTCATGCCTCTAACCTGCCCTGTCACACCTCTAACCTGTCCTGTCATACCTCTAACCTGTTCTGTCATGCCTCTAACCTGCCCTGTCACACCTCTAACCTGTCCTGTCATACCTCTAACCTGTTCTGTCATGCCTCTAACCTGCCCTGTCACACCTCTAACCTGTCCTGTCATACCTCTAACCTGTTCTGTCATGCCTCTAACCTGCTCTGTCACACCTCTAACCTGCCCTGTCATACCTCTAACCTGCCCTGTCACACCTCTAACCTGCCCTGTCATACCTCTAACCTGCCCTGTCACACCTCTAACCTGCCCTGTCACACCTCTAACCTGCCCTGTCATACCTCTAACCTGCCCTGTCATACCTGTAACCTGCCCTGTCACACCTCTAACCTGCCCTGTCACACCTCTAACCTGCCCTGTCACACCTCTAACCTGCCCTATCACACCTCTAACCTGCCCTGTCACACCTCTAACCTGCCCTGTCACACCTCTAACCTGCCCTGTCACACCTCTAGCCTGCCCTGTCACACCTCTAACCTGCCCTGTCACACCTCTAACCTGCCCTGTCACACCTCTAACCTGCCCTGTCACACCTCTAACCTGCCCTGTCATACCTCTAACCTGCCCTGTCACACCTCTAACCTGCCCTGTCACACCTCTAACCTGCCCTATCACACCTCTAACCTGCCCTGTCATACCTCTAACCTGCCCTGTCACACCTCTAACCTGCCCTGTCACACCTCTAACCTGCCCTGTCATACCTCTAACCTGCCCTGTCACACCTCTAACCTGCCCTGTCACACCTCTAACCTGCCCTGTCACACCTCTAACCTGCCCTATCACACCTCTAACCTGCCCTGTCACACCTCTAACCTGCCCTGTCACACCTCTAACCTGCCCTATCACACCTCTAACCTGCCCTGTCATACCTCTAAATATGGGAGGGGGGAGATTTTTAGACTGTCAACAAACCGGCTAATTTACACACAGAAGTACATGGTTACACACAAGGCCTAGAAACTAGGCCTACGAATTAGGCCTTAAAACGGTTAATTGGAGTTCGTCTGGATTTATATCAACAATTATCTTCTCTGTTGTAAAAAATTTGGGAAATTTGCTTAATATTTCTGGTATCTTATTTTCATTAATAAAATATCTTGATATATTACATAGGTTATTATAATGTTTATCATTGTATTCCTCAATAAGTGGATAATGAAGCAGATAGTGTTGAAGATAGTGACCATAAGACTGATAATGAAGCAGATAGTGTTGAAGATAGTGACCATAAGACTGATAATGAAGCAGATAGTGTTGAAGATAGTGACCACAAGACTGATAATGAAGCAGATAGTGTTGAAGATAGTGACCATAAGACTGATCACTTACTTTATATTACTTTGATCATCATCTGTGTGTCTGTCAGACTGTCAGAAGTCTGGCCACTACACCATCAGTCAGTCTGTGTGTCTGTCAGACTGTCAGAAGTCTGGCCACTACACCATCAGTCAGTCTGTGTGTCTGTCAGACTGTCAGAAGTCTGGCTACTACACCATCAGTCAGTCTGTGTGACTGTCAGACTGTCAGAAGTCTGGCTACTACACCATCAGTCAGTCTGTGTGACTGTCAGACTGTCAGAAGTCTGGCTACTACACCATCAGTCAGTCTGTGTGTCTGTCAGACTGTCAGAAGTACTTGTAAACAAGCCTAAGCCTGACCACTACAACATCAGTCAGTCTGTGTGTCTGTCAGACTGTCAGAAGTACTTGTAACCAAGCCTAAGTCTGGCTACTACACCATCAGTCAGTCTGTGTGTCTGTCAGACTGTCAGAAGTACTTGTAAATAAGCCTAAGCCTGACCACTACACCATCAGTCAGTCTGTGTGTCTGTCAGACTGTCAGAAGTACTTGTAACCAAGCCTAAGTCTGGCTACTACACCATCAGTCAGTCTGTGTGTCTGTCAGACTGTCAGAAGTACTTGTAACCAAGCCTAAGCCTGACCACTACAACATCAGTCAGTCTGTGTGTCTGTCAGACTGTCAGAAGTACTTGTAACCAAGCCTAAGCCTGACCACTACACCATCAATCAGTCTGTGTGTCTGTCAGACTGTCAGACTGTCAGAAGTACTTGTAACCAAGCCTAAGTCTGGCTACTACACCATCAGTCAGTCTGTATGTCTGTCAGACTGTCAGAAGTACTTGTAACCAAGCCTAAGCCTGGCTACTACATCATCAGTCAGTCTGTATGTCTGTCAGACTGTCAGAAGTACTTGTAACCAAGCCTAAGTCTGGCTACTACACCATCAGTCAGTCTGTGTGTCTGTCAGACTGTCAGAAGTACTTGTAACCAAGCCTAAGCCTGACCACTACACCATCAGTCAGTCTGTGTGTCTGTCAGACTGTCAGAAGTACTTGTAACCAAGCCTAAGCCTGACCACTGCAACATCAGTCAGTCTGTGTGTCTGTCAGACTGTCAGAAGTACTTGTAACCAAGCCTAAGCCTGACCACTACACCATCAGTCAGTCTGTGTGTCTGTCAGACTGTCAGAAGTACTTGTAACCAAGCCTAAGCCTGACCACTGCAACATCAGTCAGTCTGTGTGTCTGTCAGACTGTCAGAAGTACTTGTAACCAAGCCTAAGCCTGACCACTACACCATCAGTCAGTCTGTATGTCTGTCAGACTGTCAGAAGTACTTGTAACCAAGCCTAAGCCTGACCACTGCAACATCAGTCAGTCTGTGTGTCTGTCAGACTGTCAGAAGTACTTGTAACCAAGCCTAAGCCTGACCACTACACCATCAGTCAGTCTGTGTGTCTGTCAGACTGTCAGAAGTACTTGTAACCAAGCCTAAGCCTGACCACTGCAACATCAGTCAGTCTGTGTGTCTGTCAGACTGTCAGAAGTACTTGTAACCAAGCCTAAGCCTGACCACTACAACATCAGTCAGTCTGTGTGTCTGTCAGTCTGTCAGAAGTACTTGTAAACAAGCCTAAGCCTGACCACTACAACATCAGTCAGTCTGTGTGTCTGACAGACTGTCAGAAGTACTTGTAACCAAGCCTAAGCCTGACCACTACAACATCAGTCAGTCTGTGTGTCTGTCAGACTGTCACAAGTACTTGTAACCAAGCCTAAGTCTGGCTACTACATCATCAGTCAGTCTTTGTGTCTGTCAGACTGTCAGAAGTACTTGTAACCAAGCCTAAGCCTGACCACTACACCATCAGTCAGTCTGTATGTCTGTCAGACTGTCAGAAGTACTTGTAACCAAGCCTAAGCCTGACCACTACAACATCAGTCAGTCTGTGTGTCTGTCAGACTGTCAGAAGTACTTGTAACCAAGCCTAAGCCTGACCACTACAACATCAGTCAGTCTGTGTGTCTGTCAGACTGTCAGAAGTACTTGTAACCAAGCCTAAGCCTGACCACTGCAACATCAGTCAGTCTGTGTGTCTGTCAGACTGTCAGAAGTACTTGTAACCAAGCCTAAGCCTGACCACTACACCATCAGTCAGTCTGCGTGTCTGTCAGACTGTCAGAAGCACTTGTAACCAAGCCTAAGCCTGACCACTGCAACATCAGTCAGTGCTCAACATTGCAAGTTGCTCCATGAACGTACTTATCTACGTTCATGTTATCATAGTGGGTGACAGATCTACTCAGACTTCCAACTACATGGCTATAACATTCACTTACATCATTCACTTGTCTCCTGACATCATTACTAATGCTAGACACACATACACCAAAGTTATATTCTATATTATACCTTTATTGTACTTTCTGTGGCAGACTTATCAAGGAGTAATCCAACTTGTGATGGAATCCACAACAGTCGTACAGTAATTCCATTTCCCCCTGATTTTTGAGTAACTATAAATGGCTTCTCCAATAACTACGCTGTTAGAGTCATCATTGTATCCTCACACTGTAACTATCATGTAACTATTATACATAATAGTACAGGAACACACTGTAGGTGTCCCAATAATGTAACTATCATACAGAATATTGTAGCAACAATATAAAAAAGGACTTTAAGCATAAATATATGAAAAAATTGAACTTCAAATACCCAGTTTTCACGAGTGAAAGATAATGAGGGTTCAACCCACCCCATTGAACCCAGCCTCTCACCTAATCAAATCACCCCATTCTTGTTTCTCCTGTCTCTCTCTCTCTCTCTCTCTCTCTTTCTCTCTCTCTCTCTCTCTCTCTCTCTCTCTCTCTCTCTCTCTCTCCCTCTCCTCCTCCTCCTCCTCCTAAATCCCATGCACCTTGTAAAAGAGGGATTCATCAGAGGTCAGGGCGTGTGTGAGTAGGGATTATCCTCATCCCTCACGGGGGAATAGGAATCCCAAAATGAGAAATCCCTATATAAGAAAAGAAATTATTTTTTGTATGGTGCCGGGAGATCTAGTGAGAGTGAGTGAGAGAGAGAGAGAGAGAGAGAGAGAGCTAGCTCCCCCCACACACACACCAAAATGACACCTTCTCGCCCTCCCTTTGTGAGAAGCCCCGGCTCCTGGCTTTTGATCTTTTGTCGGCAGTAAGCCAGGTAAAATTAGCTGGTGGTCTCATCATAACCTGTGGCTTCCTGCCTCTGACTGAGGGAGAGGGGAGAGAGGGGAGAGAGATGGGGAGAGAGAGGGGAGAGTGGGGAGAGAGAGGGGAGATAGAGGGGAGAGAGAGGGGAGATAGAGGGGAGAGAGAGGGGAGATAGAGGGGAGAGAGAGGAGGGGAAGAATCGGTGAAAGGTGACTAGTCAATTACTCATTTCTTCTGTTAATAATAATAATAATAATAATAATAATAATAATAATAATAATAATAATAATAATAATAATAATAATAATAATAATAATAATAAAATCAATAATAATAACAATAAAATAATAATAATAATACCCAGTCCTGAAAATGGGTATGAAGCTTGGATATTTGGGCACTGTCTGGGAGCTTTGGGAAAGGGTACACACTTCATGGAGCTTGAAGAAGGGTATTTTTCGCCCTTGGTAGAGCTTTATCAAGTCATGTTTCACTCTGTGTAGAGCTGGGAAAGTTGAATGATGACTTGGCCTTTCGTGCTGCAATCAGCTCATCATCAGGAGCTATCATTCAACTTCTCCTGTGGTTGTTTGCATCTTGTATCTATTGTTTGCTTTGTATATACAGTATATATATATATATATATATATATATATATATATATATATATATATATATATATATATATATATATATATATATATATATATATATATATATATATATATATATATGTGTGTGTGTAAGTAATTCTCCTTGTGTGTACGAAGGTAGTTACATTTGTATGCTGGATTGCAGTAAGGTAATTACCTGATCTTCAGTTCGTTCTCACGATTACCTGGGCCAGTCAGAGATTGCCGGGCCAATCAGGACCTAGACTGAACGTAATCGCCCCGTGGCGCAACTGCCGGCCGGATACACTCAGGTAACCGGATTTATAAGATATTCAGTGTGTGTGTTTGATCAACCGGATTGTTTTTAGTTTTTGAGGGTGCCAGTGTGTTCCTTAAACCAAATTTGTTCGGTCAAAGGGAGGGGGGGGGGTCTATTATGTGTCTTAGGACGACCAACAATTACAACATCAACACTCACATCACCAACAATCACACCATCAACACTCACATCACCAACAATCATACAATCAACAATCACATCACCAACAATCACACCATCAACACTCACATCACCAACAATCATACCATCAACAATCACATCACCAACAATCACACCATCAACACTCACATCACCAACAATCATACCATCAACACTCACATCACCAACAATCACACCATCAACACTCACATCACCAACAATCATACCATCAACGCTCACATCACCAACAATCACACCATCAACACTCACATCACCAACAATCATACCATCAACAATCACATCACCAACAATCACACCATCAACACTCACATCACCAACAATCAAACCATCAACACTCACATCACCAACAATCACACCGTCAACACTCACATCACCAACAATCATACCATCAACAATCACATCACCAACAATCACACCATCAACACTCACATCACCAACAATCACACCATCAACACTCACATCACCAACAATCATACCATCAACAATCACATCACCAACAATCACACCATCAACACTCACATCACCAACAATCACACCATCAACACTCACATCACCAACAATCACACCATCAACACTCACGTCACCAACAATCATACCATCAACAATCACATAACCAACAATCACTCCATCAGCAATCACATCACCAACAATCACACCATCAACACTCACATCACCAACAATCCCACCAACAATCACACCATCAACAATCATACCGTCAACAACCACATCACCAACAATCACACCATCAAATATCACATCATCAGCAATCACACCATTAGCAATCACACCACCAACAATCACACCATCAACAATCACATCAATAATCACATCACCAACAATCACACCATCAACAATCACACCACAAACAATCACTCCACCAACAATGACATCAACAATGACACCATCAGCAAACACACCATCAACAATCACACCACCAACAATCATACCATTAACAATCACGCCACCAACAATCACACCATCAACAATCACACCATCAACAATCACACCATCAACAATCACACCATCAACAATCACACCATCAACAATCACACCATCAACAATCACATGAACAATCACACCAACAATCACACCAACAATCACACCATCAACATCACACCAACAATCACACCATCAACAATCACACAAACAATCACACCATCAACAATTACACCAACAATCACACCATCAATAATCACATCAACAGTCACAATATAAACAATCACACCAACAATCACACAAACAATCACACCATCAACAATCACACCATCAACAATCACACCATCAACAATCACACCATCAACAATCACACCATCAACAATCACACCATCAACAATCATACCAACGCACATCATCAACAATTACACCAACAATCACACCAACAATCACATCATCAACAATCACGCCATCAACAATCACACCAACAATCACACCACCAACAACCACACCAACAACCACACCAACAATCACACCATCAACAATCACTCCATCAACAATCACACCAACAATCAGACCAACAATCACACCAACAACAATCACACCAACAATCACACGAACAATCACACCATCAACAATCACACCAACAATCACATCATCAACAATCACATCATCAACAATCACACCAACAACCACATCAACAATCACACCAACACTCACATCAACAATCACACCAACAATCACATCAACATTCACACCAACAATCACACCAACAATCACACCAACAATCACGTCATCAACAATCACACAAACAATCACACCAACAATCACATCATCAACAATGACACCAACAATCACATCAACAATCACACCAACAATCACATCATCAACAATCACACCATCAACAATCACACCATCAACAATCACACATCAACAATCACACATCAATAATCACACCAACAATCACAACATCAACAATTACACCAATAATCACACCAACAATCACACCATCAACAATCACACCATCAGAAATCACACCAACAACCACACCAACAAGCACACCATCAACAGTCACACCATCAACAATCACACCAACAATCACACCAACAATCACACCATCAACAATCACACCATTAAGAATCGCACCTTCAACAATCACACCAACAATCACACCATGAACAACCACATCATCAACAATCACACCAACACTCACACCGTCAACAATCACACCATCAACAATCACGCCAACAATCACACCAACAATCACACCATCAATAATCACATCTTCAACAATCACACCAACAATCACACCATGAACAATCACACCATCAACACTCACACCATCAACAATCACACCATCAACAATCACACCAACAATCACACCATGAACAATCACACCATCAACACTCACACCATCAACAATCACACCATCAACAATCACACCAACAATCACACCAACAATCACATCAACAATCACATCAACAATCACACCATCAACAATCACACCATCAACAATCACACCAACAATCACACCATCAACAATCACAACAACAATCACACCAACAATCACATCAACAATCACACCATCAACAATCACACCAACAATCACAACAACAATCACACCATCAACACTCACACCAACAATCACACCATCAACAATCACACCAACAGTCACATCAACAATCACACCAACAATCACATCAACAATCACACCATCAACAATCACACAAACAATCACACCAACAATAACACCAACAATCACACCATCAACAATCACACCAACAATCACACCAACAATTACACCAACAATCACACCATCAACAATCACATCATCAACAATCACACCAACAATCAAACCAACAATCACACCAACAATCACACCATCAACAATCACACCAGCAGTCACATCAACAACCACACCAACAATCACACCAACAATCACACCATCAACAATCACACCAACAAACACACCAACAATCACTCCATCAACAATCACACCAACAATCACACCATCAACAATTACACCAACAATCACACCATCAACAATCACTCCATCAACAATCACACCAACAATCACGCCAACAATCACACCAACAATCACACCATCAACAATCACACCAACAATCACATCAACAATCACACCATCAACAATCACACCAATAATCACATCAACAATCACACCATCAACAATCACACCAACAATCACACCATCAACAATCACACCAACAATCACACCAACAATCACACCAACAATCACACCATCAACAATCACACCATCAACAATCACACCATCAACAATCACACCATCAACAATCACACCAACAATCACACCAACAATCACACCATCAACAATCACACCAACAATCACACCATCAACAATCACACCATCAACAATCACACCAACAATCACACCACCAACAATCACACTATCAACAATCACACGACCAACAATCACACCACCAACAATCACACCAACAATCACACCACCAACAATCACACCATCAACAATCACACTAACAATCACACCATCGCAATCACACCATCAACAATCACACCAACAATCACACCATCAACAATCACACCAACAATCACACCATCAACAATCACACCATCAACAATCACATCAACAATCACACCATCAACAATCACACCAACAATCACACCAACAATCACACCAACAATCACACCATCAACAATCACACCATCAACAATCACACCAACAATCACACCATCAACAATCACACCAACAATCACATCAACAATCACACCATCAACAATCACACCAACAATCACACCAACAATCACACCAACAATCACACCATCAACAATCACTCCAACAATCACACCAACAATCACATCAACAATCACACCAACAATCACACCAACAATCACACCATCAACAATCACACCAACAATCACACCAACAATCACACCAATAATCACACCAACAATCACACCAACAATCACACCATCAACAATCACTCCAACAATCACACCAACAATCACACCAACAATCACACCAACAATCACACCAACAATCACACCAATAATCACACCAACAATCACACCAACAATCACACCATCAACAATCACACCAACAATCACACCAACAATCACACCAATAATCACACCAACAATCACACCAACAATCACACCATCAACAATCACACCAACAATCACACCAACAATCACACCAATAATCACATCAACAATCACACCAACAATCACACCATCAACAATCACACCAACAATCACACCAACAATCACACCATCAACAATCACACCAACAATCACACCAACAATCACACCATCAACATTACCATCTCACAAAATCTTTACCAAATTCAAAAATTTCAATTGCATCTGAATTTTTTTCAATAAATCATTGAAAATATTTTATTGCTAATGACTGGTGAAGCAATACTCAACTCTTCTCTCCTGTTGCCTTTACGCAATTTACTATATGGCCCTTACAGGTTTTGCTCTCTTCTCGCTGTTAAAAATATTGTCAACTTAGACCTTCATCGCTTCAAACGTAAAAAATAATAATAATAATAATTATAATAATAGTTATAATAATAATAATAATAATAATAATAATAATAATAATTATTATTATTATTATTATTATTATTATTATTATTATTATTATTATTATTATTATTATTATTAAAATAGCTATCACAATAATAGCAATAATAATAATAATAATATCTTAATAACAATCATAATAATAATAAGGTTAATAACATAATTAAGTTGTCCTTAACAAGTTTACATCAGTTTAAGGACTGATTCTCGAATTACTAAGCGAATCTGGTGGCGTTAACAGAAACCCAACTGGCTTTAAAGGTACCAACAGAAACCCAACTAGCTTTAAAGGTACTAACAGAAACCCAACTAGCTTTAAAGGTAAATTAACAGCCCAACAGGAAAGGTCCAACCAGCTAGCTTTGGCAAACAGAAACCCAACTAGCTTTAAAGGTACTAACAGAAACCCAACTAGTTTTCCCAAAGGTAACTAACAGAAACCCAACAGCTAGGTTTACCAACAAAGCCCAACTACTTTAAAGGTACTAACAGAAACCCAACTAGCTTTAAAGGTACCAACAGAAACCCAACTAAACTTTTAAAGGACCAACAGAAACCCAACTGGCTTTAAAGGTACCAACAGAAACCCAACTAGCTTTAAAGGTACTAACAGAAACCCAACTAGCTTTAAAGGTACCAACAGAAACCCAACTAGCTTTAAAGGTACCAACAGAAACCCAACTAGCTTTAAAGGTACCAACAGAAACCCAACTAGCTTTAAAGGTACCAACAGAAACCCAACTAGCTTTAAAGGTACCAACAGAAACCCAACTAGCTTTAAAGGTACCAACAGAAACCCAACTAGCTTTAAAGGTACCAACAGAAACCCAACTAGCTTTAAATGTACCAACAGAAACCCAACTAGCTTTAAAGGTACCAACAGAAACCCAACTAGCTTCAAAGGTACCAACAGAAACCCAACTAGCTTTAAAGGTACCAACAGAAACCCAACTAGATTTAAAGATACCAACAGAAAGCCAACTAGATTTAGAGATAGGAACCAAACTAGCTTTAAAGACAGAAACGAAACTATCTTTAAAGATACAAATAGAAACCCAACTAGGTTTAAAGATAGAAAACTTACTAGCTTTAAAGATAGAAACCAAACTAGATTTAAAGATTGAAACCAAACTAAATTTAAAGATAGAAACCAAACTTGATTTAAAGATAGAAATCAAACTAGATTTAAAGATAGAAACCAAACTAGATTTAAAGATAGAAATCAAACTAGATTTAAAGATAGAAACCAAACTAGATTTAAAGATAGAAATCAAACTAGATTTAAAGATAGAAACCAAACTAGATTTAAAGATAGAAATCAAACTAGATTTAAAGATAGAAACCAAACTAGATTTAAAGATAGAAACCAAATTAGATTTGAAGATGGAAACCAAACTAGTTTTAAAGATAGAAATAGAAACCGAGGTGGAAAGAAAGAAACCAACACGAGCCCAACCGGCCGGTAAACGTCGGAATTCGTACGTTAATGTGGCCGTCGTACGACAAAGAGACGGATGGAGAGCAAACCTGCAATTATGGTTGCTAGTGCAATCAGTAAACTATCAGGGGGAATCCAGCACTCTGGGGGGAATCCTGCACTCTGGGAACCCTACACTCTGGGAATCCTGCACTCTGGGAATCCTGCACTCTGGGAACCCTGCACTCTGGGAACTCTGCTCTCTAGGAACCCTGCACTCTGGGAATCCTGCACTCTGGGATCTCTGCTCTCTGGGAACCCTGCACTCTGGGAATCCTGCACTCTGGGAACCCTGCACTCTGGGAACTCTGCTCTCTGGGCACCCTGCACTCTGGGAATCCTGCACTCTGGGAATCCTGCACTCTGGGAACCCTGCACTCTGGGAACCCTGCATTCTGTGAACTCTGCTCTCTGGGAACCCTGCACTCTGGGAATCCTGCACTCTGGGAACCCTGCACTCTGGGAATCCTGCACTCTGGGAACCCTGCACTCCCCAGGGAATCTGCTCCCTGCACCTAGAATCCTGCACTCAACCCTGGGAACTTCCTGCACTCTGAGAATCCTGCACTCTGGGAACCCTGCACTCTGGGAACTCTGCACCTGGGAATCCTGCATCTGGGAACCCTGCACTGGGAACCCTGCACCTGAGAATCCTGCACCTGGGAACCCCTGCACCTGGGAACCCTGCACCTGGGAATCACTCTGGGAACCTGCACCTGGGAACCCTGCACTCTTGGAACCCTGCACTCTGGGAACCCTGCACTCTGGGAATCCTGCACTCTGGGAACCCTGCACTCTGGGAACCCTGCACTCTGGGAATCCTGCACTCTGGGAACCCTGCACTCTGGGAATCCTGCACTCTGGGAATCCTGCACTCTGGGAACCCTGCACTCAGGGAATCCTGCACTCTGGGGACCCTGCACTCAGGGAATCCTGCACTCTGGGAATCCTGCACTCTGGGAACACTGCACTCCGGGAATCCTGCACTGTGTGTGTGTGTGTGTGTGTGTGTCTGTCTGTCTGTGTGTCTGTCTGTGTGTCTGTCTGTCTGTGTGTCTGTGTGTGTGTGTTTCTGTGAGTGTGTGTGTGTGTTTCTGTTTGTGTGTGTGTGTGTGTGTGTGTGTGTGTCTGTCTGTCTGTCTGTCTGTGTGTGTGTGTCTGTGTGTGTCTGTGTGTGTCTGTGTGTGTGTTTCTGTGTGTGTGTGTGTGTGTGTGTGTGTGTGTGTGTGTGTGTGTGTGTGTGTGTGTGTGTGTGTGTGTGTGTGTGTGTGTGTGTGTGTGTGTGTGTTTATGTGTGTGTGTGTGTGTGTGTGTGTGTGTGTACTTATTGATACTTACATATTTGTGGTTGCAGGGTGTGAGTCACAGCTCCTGGCCCCGCCTCTTCGTTGATCACTACCAAGTCCACTGTATCACTGCTCCATGAGCTTTATCATACATTTTCTTAAAGCTATGTATTGATCCTGCCTCCATTGCATCACTCCAGATTGTTCCACTTCCTGTCAACTCTATGACTGAAGAAATACTTCCTAACATCCCTGTGATTCATCTGAGTCTTCAGCTTCCAACTGTGACCCCTTATTGCAGTGTCCCATCTCTGGAACATCCTGTCTCTGTCCACCATGTCAATTCCTCTCAGTATTTTATATGTCGTTATCATGTCCCCCCTATCTTTCCTGTCCTCCAGCGTCGACAGGTTGATTTCCCTTAACCTCTCTAGCTACGGCACAAGTCTTGTTGCAAGCCTTTTTACTTTCTCTAATTTCTCGACGTGCCTTACAGGTGTTGGTTCCATACTGGTGTTGCATACTCCAGTATGGGCCTGACGTACACTTTATACAGTGTCGTGAATGATTCTTAAATGAGGTGTCGGAACGCTGTTCTAAGGTTTGTCAGGCGCCCATATTATTATTATTATTATTATTATTATTATTTTTATTATTATTATTATTATTATTATTATTATTATTATTATTATTAGTAGTAGTAGTAGTAGTAGCAGCAGTAGCAGTAGTAGCAGCAGTGAGCAGCAACAGCAGCAGTAGCAGCAACAGCAGCAGCAGTAGTAGTAGCAGTAACAGCAGTAGCAGTAGTAATAGCAGTAGCAGCACCAGCAGCAGCAGCAGCAGTAGCAGAGCAGGAGCAGCAGCAGTAGTAGCAGCAGCAGCAGCAGCAGTAGCAGAGCAGTAGCAGTAGTAGCAGTAGCAGTAGTAGTAGCAGTAGTAGTAATAGCAGCAGTAGTAGTAGTAGTAGTAGTAATATTATTATTATTATTATTATTATTATTATTATTATTATTATTATTATTATTATTATTATTATTATTATTATTATTGTGTCGTAGCTCCTCGCCCAGGGAGACACCTCACCTTCCAACATCAGGGCCGAGGGAAGGTCGTATATCGCAGGGTGATTAAGGTTATTTCAAGGCAGGAAGAGAGGCAGGCAGCTGGTAACGACCTCGTAACTTAGCCAGCTACGACTCCTGCCTTAGAGGAACCAGCTGGACACCTCGCTATTTCACCTCCTGCCAGCCCCCCCCCCCTCTCTCTCTCTCTCTCTCTCTCTCCCTTTCTCTCTATCTGTACGACTATTTCAGGAATAAAGAGGGATAGAGAGGAAGGTAAATGAGAGAAAGGAAGGAGAAAGGGTATGAAGGAGAGAGAAAGACAGACAGACAGAGATACAGAGAGAGAGAGACAGAGGCAGAGACAGACACGCAGACAGACAGACAGACAGACAGACAGACAGACAGACAGATAGATAGATAGATAGATAGATAGATAGAGAGAGAGAGAGAGAGAGAGAGAGAGAGAGAGAGAGAGAGAGAGAGAGAGAGAGACGGAGAAAAAGTTCATCAGTTCACCTGGGGGTTTCTATATATTAAAGACGTTTCGCCCACTGGTGGCTAACTGCACGTGCTGCGACTGAAGACAGCAGACGAGGTAATCAGTCCCTCTTCATCACCCTAGTCTTGAGGCCTAGCAACTAGACCTCAGTAAGGATTAACAGGAGAACATCCGGGGATAGGAGAAACCAGGGATAGACAGAAGTTCTTTTTCTATCCTTCCTTCTTTCCTTCCTTCCTTCC
>NC_091349.1:8128817-8161317 GCF_038502225.1 Cherax quadricarinatus
ACTATCATCACCACCACTACCACAATCTACTATCATCACCACCACTACCACAATCTACTATCATCACCACCACTACCACAATCTACTATCATCACCACCACAACCACAATCTACTATCATCACCACCACTACCACAATCTACTATTATCACCACCACTACCACAATCTACTATCATCACCACCACAACCACAATCTACAATCATCACCACCACTACCACAATCTACTATCATCACCACCACTACCACAATCTACTATCATCTCCACCACAACCACAATCTACTATCATTACCACCACAACCACAATCTACTATCATCACCACTACAACCACAATCTACTATCATCACCACCACTACCACAATCTACTATCATCACCACCACTACCACAATCTACTATCATCACCACCACTACCACAATCTACTATCATCACCACCACAACCACAATCTACTATCATCAACACCACTACAACAATCTGCTATCATCACCACCACTACCACAATCTACTATCATCACCACCACAACCACAATCTACTATCATCACCACCACAACCACAATCTACTATCATCACCACCACAACCACAATCTGCTATCATCACCACCACTACCACAATCTACTATCATCACCACCACTACCACAATCTACTATCATCACCACCACTACCACAATCTACTATCATCACCACCACTAATACAATCTACTATCATCACCACCACTACCACAATCTACTATCATCACCACCACTACCGCAATCTACTATCATCACCACCACTACCACAATCTACTATCATCACCACCACTACCACAATCTACTATCATCACCACCACTACCACAATCTACTATCATCACCACCACTACCACAATCTACTATCATCACCACCACTACCACAATCTACTATCATCACCACCACTACCACAATCTACTATCATCACCTCCACTACCACAATCTACTATCATCACCACCACTACCACAATCTACTATCATCACCACCACTACCACAATCTACTATCATCACCACCACTACCACAATCTACTATCATCACCACCACTACCACAATCTACTATCATCACCACCACTACCACAATCTACTATCATCACCTCCACTACCACAATCTACTATCATCACCACCACTACCAAAATCTACTATCATCACCTCCACTACCACAATCTACTATCATCACCTCCACTACCACAATCTACTATCATCACCACCACTACCACAATCTACTATCATCACCACCACTACCACAATCTACTATCATCACCACCACTACCACAATCTACTATCATCACCACCACTACCACAATCTACTATCATCACCTCCACTACCACAATCTACTATCATCACCACCACTACCACAATCTACTATCATCACCACCACTACCACAATCTACTATCATCACCACCACTACCACAATCTACTATCATCACCACCACTACCACAATCTACTATCATCACCTCCACTACCACAATCTACTATCATCACCTCCACTACCACAATCTACTATCATCACCACCACTACCACAATCTACTATCATCACCTCCACTACCACAATCTACTATCATCACCACCACTACCACAATCTACTATCATCACCACCACTACCACAATCTACTATCATCACCACCACTACCACAATCTACTATCATCACCACCACTACCACAATCTACTATCATCACCACCACTACCACAATCTACTATCATCACCACCACTACCACAATCTACTATCATCACCACCACTACCACAATCTACTATCATCACCACCACTACCACAATCTACTATCATCACCACCACTACCACAATCTACTATCATCACCACCACTACCACAATCTACTATCATCACCACCACAACCACAATCTACTATCATCACCACCACTACCACAATCTACTATCATCACCACCACTACCACAATCTACTATCATCACCACCACTACCACAATCTACTATCATCACCACCACAACCACAATCTACTATCATCACCACCACTACCACAATCTACTATCATCACCACCACTACCACAATCTACTATCATCACCACCACTACCACAATCTACTATCATCACCACCACTACCACAATCTACTATCATCACCACCACTACCACAATCTACTATCATCACCACCACTACCACAATCTACTATCATCACCTCCACTACCACAATCTACTATCATCACCTCCACTACCACAATCTACTATCATCACCACCACTACCACAATCTACTATCATCACCTCCACTACCACAATCTACTATCATCACCTCCACTACCACAATCTACTATCATCACCACCACTACCACAATCTACTATCATCACCACCACTACCACAATCTACTATCATCACCACCACTACCACAATCTACTATCATCACCACCACTACCACAATCTACTATCATCACCACCACTACCACAATCTACTATCATCACCACCACTACCACAATCTACTATCATCACCACCACTACCACTAGGTTCCACCTGGAAGACACGGGTCCTGGTAACAAAAGTCTCAGGGCTCTGCCAGCCAGACTTGACAAGTCGCACCATTATTAAAGCCTTTGATTAATCCTCTGAAATTGGGTATGTGGAATTGACCATACGAAATTGGATATGCGAAATTGGGTATACGAAATTGGATATGCGAAATTGGGAATAAGAAACTGTATCAAATCGGCTAGTTAAAATTACCTATGCAAAATTGGGTTGTATTAAATTGGGTATACCTGAGGTAAATAGGTAAGACTTTTTATAGCTAAAATACATGTATGGCTAGTTTGTTCTATGTTATCTTACACACACTACACATACCAGGGGCCAGGAGCTGTGACTCGACCCCTTCAACCACAACTAGGTGAGTACACACATGTAGTGGGGGCAGGATTCATACACAGCTTTAAGACGAGGTATGATAAGGCTCTAGGAGCGGCGAGAGATAGTGGACCTAGTAGCGGTCAACGAAGAGGCGGGGCCAGGAGCTGTGACTCGACCACTGCAACCATATATAGGTGTAAACACACACACACACACACACACACACACACACACACACACACACACACACACACACACACACACACACACACACACACACACGTGGGTTAACATATTTTTAACCCCCAAACACGTCATACATACGCAACACTTACGGTCCACCAATACACAGCTCGAGGCTTAAAACTCGCCTCTGTGGTCTCTTCCCTTTCTTCTTGTCCCTCTGCTGCCCCTGGTGGCTTGCCCCTGGCTTTACCCTGGCTTTACCCTGTCTTGCCTCTGGCTTGCCCCTGGCTTGCCCCTGGCTTGCCCCTGCCTAGCCCCTGGCATGGCCTTGGCATGGCCGTGGCATGGCCTGGCATGGCCCTGGCATGGCCCTGGCCTCAGGACTTATGGCTGGGTGGATGGAGGTGATCAAAGTATGGATTTTAAATTTATTTCTGTCTGACACACGCAACCTGTGGTTACCTGATAGTTGTTGTTGTTGTTGTTGTTGTTGTTGTTCCTGATGTTGTTGTTGGTCTTATTGTAGATGTAATTGTTGTAGATGTTGATGGAGGTAGCAGTAGCGGTGGTGCAGTTATTTTCATTATTATTATTATTATTATTAATATTATTATTATTATTATTATTATTATTATTATTATTATTATTATTATTATTATTATTATTATTATTATTATTATTAATATTATTATTATTATTATTATTATTAATATTATTATTATTATTATTATTATTATTATTATCATTACTACTACTACTACTACTACTACTACTACTACTACTACTACTACTACTACTACTACTACTACTATTACTACTACTACTGCTACTACTACTACTACTACTACTACTATTACTACTACTACTACTACTACTACTACTACTACTACTACTACTACTACTACTATTTGTGTTTAGACTTCAGTTATTATATTCACGTATATACCAGATATTGCATTAGAAAAACACGACAAACACACGAAACAAACACATACTCACCACTAAACAAACACAACATGAACCACACGACATGGACCACATAACATGGCCCCCACAACATGTACCGAGCAACACGGGCCACCATCTCCCCTACACTGTATCCACCCACAAAAAATGGCCCCCAGACAGGGCCATGAATCAAGCACATGGCCATAATTAACCATATAATTCAGGTATCTCGTAACGGCCCAATTAACCTTAATGGTCCACCTAATCGACCAGACAACGCCTACCCTAACTACCCTACACATCGTTACCCTAACTACCCTCCACATTGTTAGCTGGGTCGACTTATCTGGCTCGTTGCCTCGCTGTAAGGTCCTCGTTAACCATGGTGTTCATTAATGTTCGTTGATTACGACGTCTGTTGACTATGTGTTTGTTATTAGCGAGGTTTGTTAGCTACGGTGTTCGTTATTAGTGAGGTTTGTTAGCTATGGTATTCGTTATTAGCGAGATTTGTGGGATTACAAAGTAGCGAACTTGATACAAAGAATATTGTGTCATAATTGTTGTTTGCTGATGACACAGTATTTTTGTGAGAATCTTAAGAGAACTTACATAGGAGTAAAGTGCTTCTTAGCTGTTATCTAGTAAAGTGTTACCTAACGATAGTGATGCCTAGCGACATTGTTGCCTAGCAAAGTGTTACCTAGCGACAGTGTTACCTAGCAGTGCTGCATAGAGAATGTTACCTAGTAAAGTGTTGTCTAGCAAAGTGTTACCTAGCAACTGTGTTCACTGACTGAAGGCTATCGTTAGCACTCACATCTAACGATAGGATATGTAACGATATGTCTTCACTGTTTCATCCATCAACATTGTGAACCGTACGTTGACGGCTCGACAAGACGGTTCCTCTCTCGGGTGCCAAGCCCTTGACAGGTGGCCTTCTCTCTGGGTGCCAAGACCCTGACAGGTGGCTCTCTCTCAGCTCAATATTAATTACTCAAACCGCAAAATGAACTGCCAAAAAGCATTGTCCGGAAACCTCAGTAGCAGACGAAGATGCTGGACTCCGTTCCAGCATCTTCGTCTGTGTGGTTCCAGCATCTTCGTCCGTTTGGCTTCCAACGATGTAACCAACGAAGGTGTAATCAACGCTGCCAGACGTGACCCCTTCCGCTTGTTTACATAAATTCGTGTGAGTGATTTATGTAAACAAATCTATTTGTTTTGAAGCGATAGATGTCTACTGTCTTCAAGTGGCAGGTTTGACACAGTTGTAGGCTACTGGACGAACCAAACACACCACAACACAACAGCCAAACGAAAGATTTAATCTCGTTACAAACTACTCAGAGTTTATTGTTTGGTTGTGCTCGTGTATGTTCGACTTTGAGTTAGACCTCCATCTCACCAGACCAGTTTCTGGTTCGCTTGTTGATGTTGTACGAGCCTTTAATGTTATACATGCTTTTATGTTTGGCAGATGTGCAGTTTAAGTACTCTGGTAGTCTTCTTAGTTAATTTAGATAATCAAGAAGCGTTTAGCTTCTAGCAACGTTGTTTCAGTAATGCAAGACTGAAACTCTCAGTGCCGTGGCTGCAGCATTGCACTGATATCCCACATTTAAGAAATTCACGACGATGTATCGGTCTGTCCTGTACCACTGTCCAGTGGTCCAGGACAGATCGAAATGTTGTCGTAATAGTGCTCTGCTAAGTGCAGGTAACTGTGTATTCTCTCAGCACTCAGTGCGGCTTTTCTACGTGTCCACTCTATTGGAACTCTGACGAAGGGATATCACTCTTCACAAGCTACAGTAAGCACATTTGGTGAGGTGTATATGTACATCCCTAAGGTCGATGGCCACGGCAGGACACTTCCACAATGTACTTTGTCGTACTGTGTATAGTTTGTCGTGTCGTTCTCAAATACTCTGCCCTTAGCAGAGCACCAGATCATGGCACGAACGAATCTTCCATCTAAAGTGATTGGGATAGCTCTCGACTATCCTCAAGATGTGAGCACATGGATAGGATGTTGCCGAAGCCCAGGTATTCCTTCCAGGTGGACGAGGTCACTCAGTGAAGCTGGTTTCCACTCAGGATGGAAGCCATTCCATGCTGGTGGAATGGATTCCTTAAACATCTTGTGGAGCCTTGCTACACGCTTCCTACCGTCAGCAGCAACAGCACCTGCCTTTACACACACACACACACACACACACACACACACACACGTCCCCTCAGTCCTGAATCTTAGAACCTCCCACCAGTGTTTCCCAGCAGTGCATGCAATTGTGTTCAGAAACACACACCTGTCACTTCATGGGAAAGACACTTTGGCTATCTTTACTGTCAAAACGTTTCGCCTTCCCAGATGGCATCTTCAGTCGGCGAAGAATTAGATACATATGTAACATTTGGGTACCTTTATTTGTAGACGTTTCGCCATCTAGTGGCTTTATCAATACAATACAAAAACATAATGGGAAGACAAGTAGAACTCTGTACAAAAGACAAAGTAATCAGTCCCTCAGCCTTGGAGTTGGTCATGAATATACCATTCATGTACATCTTCAGTCGAGTCCAGAGGTGACTTTATACTGGAGACAGTGAAGGAAGAAGGAGGAGAAGTAATGTCAAGTCTTCAGTCCCCTAGCTTTCAAAGAAGTTGATCAGTCACCTGGTCGGCATTATATACCAATAACAGCATAACACCTATCAGAATATATACACTGATATATATATATATATATACCTCTCGGTGTATATACCCATCCGTATATACACTCAGTGTTACAGGACTATACAGTGATTCCAGTATAAAACGCAGTACAAAATAAAGAGTTATGTAGTCTGTTTTCGAGATTTCAACAGTGAGAACATTCAAAGTTCACAATTTAGAAAGCAGAACATTTCTAAAATACATATAAATTAAAACTGATGCTATTTTCTTTATATTTGAGTCGTCAGAATAGGATTGGAGCTATCGAAAGAGGATTAGAACCATTATAAGAGGATTGGAATCACAGGAAGAGGATTGCAGTTATCGGAAGAGGACTGGAGTCTTCGAAAGAGGTTTGGAAACCCAAGAAGGGGATTGGTAACGTTAGAAGACGATTGGTAACATTTGAAGAGGATTGAAATCCTCGAAAAAGGTTTGAAAACCCAAGAAGAGGATTCGAATTTTCAGAAGAAAGAATGTAACAATCAGAAGAGGATTAGAATCATCATAAGAGAATTCTAATCACCAAAACTGTACTTCAGTAAGAAAAAAATGATTCACCACAAGAGGATTGAAATCAGAAGAGAACTAAGTTTCTAAGAAAAGGACTGGAATCCACCGAGGAGGACTGGAATCCACAAGCAAGGATTGGCTTTCACAAATGAGCATTGAAATTCACAAAAGAGGATTGTAATCCACAAAAGAGGATTGAAATTTACAAAGGACGATTGAAAGAAAGAGGACTGGAATACACAGAGGAAGACTGGAATCCGCAAAATGTGATTGGAATCCAAACAAGAGGATTGCAATCCACAGAGAATGATTGGAATCCACAAAAGAGGACTGGAATCCACAAAAGAGGATTTGAATCCACAGAAGAGAATTGGAATCCACAAAAGATGATTAAATTCCACAAAAGAAGATTGGAATCCACAAAAGAGGATTGGAATCCACAAAAGATCATTAAATTCCACAAAAGAGGATTGGAACCCACAAAAGAGAATTGAAATCCACAAAAAGGAGGATTGGAATCTACAAAAAGAGGATTCGAATCCACATAAAAGATGACCAAAATCCACCCCCCCCCCATCCCCTCAGGCTCAAACTTCCAGATTTCTCCGTAAATTCGCAACATTCTTGATACCCCGTCGTACGGTCAAGAGTCGGGCTGTGAAAAGATTGGAAGGTACAAGGCTGGCGCTAATCGGATTCACGGGGAGAGATTAGCAAGGATTTGCAGGCACCTGAGAGACTGTGTGTCTCTCTTTTAGAGGGAGAGAGAGAGTGGAGAGAAGCCACTGGCGGATTAGACATTAAGTTTTTGAAATACGTAGGTTGTCTTAAGATCTCTTGATGGAGAGAGAGAGAGAGGGAGAGAGAGAGAGAGAGAGAGAGAGAGAGAGAGAGAGAGAGAGAGAGAGAGAGAGAGACAGAGCAGAGAGAGAGAGAGAGAGAGAGATTAGCAATGACCCACTTTCTGGGTCTTTCTGGGTCAATCTGAAATACAAACTTGAAGAGGATTGAGTGATTCTCTAATTGACCCAAACGTCTCTCTCTCTCTCTCTCACTCTCTCTCTCTCTCTCTCTCTCTCTCTCTCTCTCTCTCTCTCTCTCTTTTTCTCTCTCTCTCTCTCTCTCTTTTTACACAAGGTCTGTTAAGCAAGGTTAAGGATTCCTAGCTTTATTGACAAGCTATTTACAGATTAAGGATTCCTAACTTTATTGGCAAGCTAAGAGCTGTTACCTACATCAGCTCATTTGAAAGCATTTTTATTGTTATGAGACATACAAGTAGGGAACAGGATGAAGTTGGAGCCATCTGTGGGCCAGCATTTTCATTTGATCAACTGACATTATCTCGTTGGAAATCATTATGCTGTACGAATGTGTTCCATACTGAGTCATCCTGGGTATGTATGATCTCAGATGGAGTGATGTTCTGGAGAAGGGTACAGCCAGAGTGAAGTTGCTGCTTTCTGCCCGTCTTGTGGCATAAAAGCTTGTTTCACGCTGTCCTCGAAGTGGATCCAAGTGTGGTACTTAGACAATATTGGCCTTGTACATAACAGTAAGGCCACCCACATCCCTCCTATGTTGAAGGCTCCTGCTGAAATGACAGATCTATCCAGGATGGGTCCAGGCGAGAGATGAGACGTCTTGCTGTTCTCTACTCTGTCAAGCAGTCGCAGATGAGGGGGGGGGCAGGCAAACCAAGAAAGTGGAGCATACTCAAGGTGTGAGCGTACTTGCGCCTCGTACAGGATCTTGCAACCCCTACTGTCAAGCAGATGCGAGATACGGCGAAGTGCTGTAAGCTTCCTGGCTGCCTTGTTTGCAAGATTTACAACATGGTTCTTCATGGTTAGTTTGGAGTCAAATTTCACCCCAAGGATATCAACTTCTTCTCCAGGTGCCAACACCCTCCCATTCATCCTTACTACTGCACCAGCATTACCATCATGGTGCCTAGAGACGATCATCATTTGCGTTTTCTCAAGTGCAAATGTTATTTGCCATCTATTTCCCCAAGCTGATATAGCTCTTAGCTGGTGATTGATGTATCTTAGAGCAGCTGGAATTTCTTCTCTTGGATAAGTGAATGTCAGTGTACAGTCGTTTGCATATGCATGTGATTCTGGGATGAGATGAAGAAGGTCGTTGAAGTAGACATTCCATAACAATGGTCCCAGCACGCTTCCTTGTGGAGCACTTGCCCCAATAGGATGTCTTGCTGATTCCGTTCCATTGATAACTACACCTAGAGATCTACCATGAAGGTAATCACTGAGGAGACATAGCGTAGAGCCTGCAATTCCCACTGCTTGAAGTTTTGCTAAGAGGCCCTGGTGCCACACCCAGTCGAGAGCGCCAGCAATGTCCAGTGCTACCACACAGCTGACTTTGGATTCATCCAGTGACTGGTGCCACTTAGTGGAGAGGTTTAACAACAGATCAGCAGCAGAGTAACCTTTCCTGAAGCCATATTGACGATCACAAAGTAGTGAGTGGTAGTCAAAAAACTCCGTCATTTGTCTTGAGATTATTGTCTCAAGGATCTTACCAGTGATTGACAGGAGTGACACTGGTCTGTAGTTGCTGATTTCCGCTCTGCTCTCTCTCTCTTTCTCTCTCTCTCTCTCTCTCTCTCTCTCTCTCTCTCTCTCTCTCTCTCTCTCTCTCTCTCTCTCTCTCTCTCTCTCTCTCTCTCTCTCTCTCTCTCTCTCTCTCTCTCTCTCTCTCTCTCTCTCTCTCTCTCTCTCTCTCTTTTTTTTTACACAAGGTTTGACAAGGTTAAGGATCCTAGCTTTATTGACAAGCTATTTACAGGTTAAGGATTCCCTAACTTTATTGGCAAACGAAGGCTGATTACCTACATCAGCTCATTTGAAAGCATTTTATTGTTATGAGACATACAAGCAGGGAACAGGATGAAGTTGGAGCCATCTGTGGGCCAGCATTTTCATTTGATTAACTGACGTTATCTCGTTGACATCATTATGCTGTACGAATGTGTTCAATACTCGATTCATCCTGGGTATATATGATCTCAGATGGAGTAATGTTCTGGAGAAAGGTACAACCAGAGTGAAGCTGCTGCTTTCTGCCCGTCTTGTGGCATAAAAGCTTGTTTTACGCTGTCCTGGAAGTGGATCCAAGTGTGGTACTTAGACAATATTGGCCTTGTACATAACAGTAAGGCCACCCACATCCCTCCTATGTTGAAGGCTCTGCTGAAATGACAGATCTATCCAGGATGGGTCCAGGCGAGAGATGAGACGTCTTGCTCTGTTCTCTACTCTGTCAAGCAGTCGCAGATGAGAGGGGGGCCAGGCAAACCAAGAAAGTGGAGCATACTCTAGGTGTGAGCGTACTTGTGCCTCGTACAGAATCTTGCAACCCCTACTGTGAAGCAGATGCGAGATACGGCGAAGTGCTGTAAGCTTCCTGGCTGCCTTGTTTGCAAGATTTACAACATGGTTCTTCATGGTTAGTTTGGAGTCAAATTTCACCCCAAGGATATCAACTTCTTCTCCGGGTGCCAACACCCTCCCATTCATCCTTACTACTGCACCAGCATTACCATCATGGTGCCTAGAGACAATCATCATTTGCGTTTTCTCAAGTGCAGATGTTATTTGCCATCTATTTCCCCAAGCTGATATAGCTCTTAGCTGGTGATTGATGCAGCTTAGAGCAGCTGGCATTTCTTCTCTTGGGTAAGTGAATGTCAGTGTACAGTCGTCTGTATATGCATGTGATTCTGGGATGAGATGAAGAAGGTCGTTGAAGTAGACATTCCATAACAATGGTCCCAGCACGCTTCCTTGTGGAACACTTGCCGCAGTAGGATGTCTTGCTGATTCCGTTCCATTGAGAACTACACTTAGAGATCTACCATGAAGGTAATCACTGAGGAGACGTAGTGTAGAGGCTGCAATTCCCAATGCTTGAAGTTTTGCTAAGAGGCCCTGGTGCCACACCCGGTCGAAAGCGCCAGCAATGTCCAGTGCTAACACACAGCTGACTTTGGATTCATCCAGTGACTGGTGCCACTTAGTGGAGAGGTTTAACAACAGATCAGCAGCAGAGTAACCTTTCCTGAAGCCGTATTGACGATCACAAAGTAGTGAGTGGTAGTCAAAAATCTCTGTCATTTGTCTTGAGATTATTGGCTCAAGGATCTTAGCAGTGACTGACAGGAGTGACACTGGTCTGTAGTTGCTGATTTCTGCTCTGCTCTTATTTTTGTGAACAGGGACTACATTTGCCTCTTTCCATAGAGAGGGCCATCTACACTGTACTAGGCAGTGCTGAAATATGCGAGTTAGAGGTGCTGTTAGCTGGTCTGCACATCTTCTCAACAATCTTGGGCTCAACTTGTCTGGGCCCACAGCCTTTTCTTGGTCAAGCGATTTAAGAAGGAAATGCACCTCCTCCTGCCTTATTGTCACCACTGACAGTTTTGACACAGTTCTTGCAGCTAGCCAAGGAGGGTCCCTTGCTGGATCAGGAACTTGCATTTTGGTAGCAAAGTGTTCAGCAAAGAGGTCCGCCTTCTCTTGAAGACCTTCTCTCTCTCTCTCTCTCTCTCTCTCTCTCTCTCTCTCTCTCTCTCTCTCTCTCTCTCTCTCTCTCTCTCTCTCTCTCTCTCTCTCTCTCTCTCTCTCTCTCTCTCTCTCTCTCTCTCTCTCTCTCTCTCTCTCTCTCTCTCTCTCTCAGTGCCTTTGACCTTTAAATTCCTTGTGTAGGAACTTTACATAAAGGTCACATTACAACCTACTGAGCGATGTATTCCAGTGTGCATACCAATGTGTATACCAGTGTGTATACCAGTGTGTATACCAGTGTGTATACCAGTTTGTATACACAACTTGAGGTCTCTGTCTGAGTGTGTACATATATATATATATACCACCAACTGTACATCTCTCGGGATATCTACACTATGACGTCTATATCTCTTGTAAGAACAAGGACACACTGCAAGAACAAGGACACACTGCAAGAACAAGGACACACTGCAAGAACAAGGACACACTGCAAGAACAAGGACACACTGCAAGAACAAGGACACACTGCAAGAACAAGGACACACTGCAAGAACAAGGACACATTGCAAGAACAAGGACACACTGTAAGAACAAGATCACACTGTAAGAACAAGGACACTGTAAGAACAAGGACACTGTAAGAACAAGGACACTGTAAGAACAAGGACACTGTAAGAACAAGGACACTGTAAGAACAAGGACACACTGCAAGAACAAGGACACACTGCAAGAACAAGGACACACTGCAAGAACAAGGACACACTGCAAGAACAAGGACACACTGCAAGAACAAGGACACACTGCAAGAACAAGAACACACTGCAAGAACAAGGACACACTGCAAGAACAAGGACACACTGCAAGAACAAGGACACACTGCAAGAACAAGGACACACTGCAAGAACAAGGACACACTGCAAGAACAAGGACACACTGCAAGAACAAGGACACACTGCAAGAACAAGGGCACACTGTAAGAACAAGGACACTGTAAGAACAAGGACACTGTAAGAACAAGGATATACTGCAAGAACAAGGACACACTGTAAGAACAAGGACACTGTAAGCACAAGGACACTGTAAGAACAAGGACACACTGTAAGAACAAAGACACTGTAAGAACAAGGACACACTGTAAGAACAAAGACACTGTAAGAACAAGGACACTGTAAGAACAAGGACACTGTAAGAACAAGGACACTGTAAGAACAAGGACACACTGCAAGAACAAGGACATTGTAAGAACAAGGACACACTGTAAGAACAAGGACACACTGTAAGAACAAGGACACTTTAAGAACAAGGACATACTGCAAGAACAAGGACACTGTAAGAACAAGGACACTGTAAGAACAAGGACACACTGTAAGAACAAGGACACATTGTAAGAACAAAGACACTAAAAACAAGGACACACTGCAAGAAAAAAGACACACTGTAAGAACAAGGACACACTGTAAAAACAAGGACACTATAAGAACAAGGACACTGTAAGAACAAGGACACTGTAAGAACAAGGACAGTGTAGGAACAAGGACACTGTAAGAACAAGGACACTTTAAGAACAAGGACACTGTAAGAACAAGGACACTGTAAGAACAAGGACACTGTAAGAACAAGGACAGTATAATAACAAGGACACACTGTAAGAACAAGGACACACTGTAAGAACAAGCACACTGTAAGAACAAGGACACTGTAAGAACAAGGACATACTGCAAGAACAAGGACACTGTAAGAACAAGGACACTGTAAGAACAAGGACACATTGCAAGAACAAGGACACTGTAAGAACAAGGACACTGTAAGAACAAAGACACACTGTAAGAACAAGGACACACTGTAAAAACAAGGACACTGTAAGAACAAGGACACTGTAAGAACAAAGACACTGTAAGAACAAGGACACTGTAAGAACAAGGACAGTGTAGGAACAAGGACACTGTAAGAACAAGGACACTTTAAGAACAAGGACACTTTAAGAACAAGGACACTGTAAGAACAAGGACACTGTAAGAACAAGGACAGTATAAAAACAAGGACACACTGTAAGAACAAGGACACACTGTAAGAACAAGGACACTGTAAGAACAAGGACACTGTAAGAACAAGGACATACTGCAAGAACAAGAACACTGTAAGAACAAGGACACTGTAAGAACAAGGACACATTGCAAGAACAAGGACACTGTAAGAACAAGGACACTGTAAGAACAAGGACACACTGTAAGAACAAAAACACACTGCAAGAACAAGGTCACTGTAAGAACAAGGACACTGTAAGAACAAAGACACACTGTAAGAACAAGGACACACTGTAAAAACAAGGACACTGTAAGAACAAGGACACTGTAAGAACAAGGACACTGTAAGAACAAGGACACTGTAAGAACAAGGACAGTGTAAGAACAAGGACACTGTAAGAACAAGGACAGTGTAAGAACAAGGACACTGTAAGAACAAGGACACTGTAAGAACAAGGACACTGTAAGAACAAGGACACTGTAAGAACAAGGACACTGTAAGAACAAGGACACTGTAAGAACAAGGACACTGTAAGAACAAGGACACTGTAAGAACAAGGACAGTGTAAGAACAAGGACACTGTAAGAACAAGGACAGTGTAGGAACAAGGACACTGTAAGAACAAGGATAGTGTAAGAACAAGGACACTGTAAGAACAAGGACACCGTAAGAACATGGACACTGTAAGAACAAGGACACTGTAAGAACAAGGACACTGTAAGAACAAGGACACTGTAAGAACAAGGACACTGTAAGAACAAGGACACTGTAAGAACAAGGACACTGTAAGAACAAGGACACTGTAAGAACAAGAACACTGTAAGAACAAGGACACTGTAAGAACAAGGACACTGTAAAAACAAGGACACTGTAAGAACAAGGACAGTGTAAGAACAAGGACACTGTAAGAACAAGGACAGTGTAAGAACAAGGACACTGTAAGAACAAGGACACTGTAAGAACAAGGACACTGTAAGAACAAGGACACTGTAAGAACAAGGACACTGTAAGAACAAGGACACTGTAAGAACAAGGACACTGTAAGAACAAGGACACTGTAAGAACAAGGACAGTGTAAGAACAAGGACACTGTAAGAACAAAGGACACTGTAAGAACAAGGACACTGTAAGAACAAGGACACTGTAAGAACAAGGACACTGTAAGAACAGGGACACTGTAAGAACAAGGACACTGTAAGAACAAGGACACTGTAAGAACAAGGACACTGTAAGAACAAGGACACTGTAAGAACAAGGACACGGTAAGAACAAGGACACTGAAAGAACAAGGACACTGTAAGAACAAGGACACTGTAAGAACAAGGACACTGTAAGAACAAGGACACTGTAAGAACAAGGACAGTGTAAGAACAAGGACACTGTAAGAACAAGGACACTGTAAGAACAAGGACACACTGTAAGAACAAAGACACTGTAAGAACAAGGACACACTGTAAGAACAAAGACACTGTAAGAACAAGGACACTGTAAGAACAAGGACACTGTAAGAACAAGGACACTGTAAGAACAAGGACACACTGCAAGAACAAGCACATTGTAAGAACAAGGACACTGTAAGAACAAGGACAGTGTAAGAACAAGGACAGTGTAAGAACAAGGACACTGTAAGAACAAGGACACTGTAAGAACAAGGACACTGTAAGAACAAGGACAGTGTAAGAACAAGGACACTGTAAGAACAAGGACACTGTAAGATCAAGGACACTGTAAGAACAAGGACACTGTAAGAACAAGGACACTTTAAGAACAAGGACACTGTAAGAACAAGGACACTGTAAGAACAAAGGACACTGTAAGAACAAAGGACACTGTAAGAACAAGGACACTGTAAGAACAAGGACACTGTAAGAACAAGGACACTGTAAGAACAAGGACACTGTAAGAACAAGGATACTGTAAGAACAAGGACACTGTAAGAACAAGGACACTGTAAGAACAAGGACACTGTAAGAACAAGGACACTGTAAGAACAGGGACACTGTAAGAACAAGGACACTGTAAGAACAAGGACACTGTAAGAACAAGGACACTGTAAGAACAAGGACACTGTAAGAACAAGGACACTGTAAGAACAAGGACACTGTAAGAACAAGGACTCTGTAAGAACAAGGACACTGTAAGAACAAGGATACTGTAAGAACAAGGACACACTGTAAGAACAAAGACACTGTAAGAACAAGGACACACTGTAAGAACAAAGACACTGTAAGAACAAGGACACTGTAAGAACAAGGACACTGTAAGAACAAGGACACTGTAAGAACAAGGACACACTGCAAGAACAAGGACATTGTAAGAACAAGGACACTGTAAGAACAAGGACACTGTAAGAACAAGGACACTGTAAGAACAAGGACACTGTAAGAACAAGGACACTGTAAGAACAAGGACACTGTAAGAACAAGGACACTGTAAGAACAAGGACACTGTAAGAACAAGGACACTGTAAGAACAAGGACACTGTAAGAACAAGGACACTGTAAGAACAAGGGACACTGTAAGAACAAGGACTCTGTAAGAACAAGGACACTGTAAGAACAAGGACACTGTAAGAACAAGGACACTGTAAGAACAAGGACACTGTAAGAACAAGGACACTGTAAGAACAAGGACACTGTAAGAACAAGGACACTGTAAGAACAAGGACACTGTAAGAACAAGGGCACTGTAAGAACAAGGACACTGTAAGAACAAGGACACTGTAAGAACAAGGACACTGTAAGAACAAGGACACTGTAAGAACAAGGACACTGTAAGAACAAGGACACTGTAAGAACAAGGACAGTGTAAGAACAAGGACAGTGTAAGAACAAGGACACTGTAAGAACAAGGACATTGTAAGAACAAGGACACTGTAAGAACAAGGACACTGTAAGAACAAAGACACTGTAAGAACAAGGACACTGTAAGAACAAGGACACTGTAAGAACAAGGGCACTGTAAGAACAAGGACACTGTAAGAACAAGGACACTGTAAGAACAAGGACACTGTAAGAACAAGGACACTGTAAGAACAAGGACACTGTAAGAACAAGGACACTGTAAGAACAAGGACACTGTAAGAACAAGGACACTGTAAGAACAAGGACACTGTAAGAACAAGGACACTGTAAGAACAAGGACACTGTAAGAACAAGGACAGTGTAAGAACAAGGACACTGTAAGAACAAGGACAGTGTAAGAACAAGGACACTGTAAGAACAAGGACACTGTAAGAACAAGAACACTGTAAGAACAAGGACACTGTAAGAACAAGGACACTGTAAGAACAAGGACACTGTAAGAACAAGGACACTGTAAGAACAAGGACACTGTAAGAACAAGGACACTGTAAGAACAAGGACACTGTAAGAACAAGGACACTGTAAGAACAAGGAAGCTCACCCAATAATGGAAAAACTCTACTTCCCTCTTTTTTTGGTTCCTGTGTTTTTGTTGCAAGAACAGGTAATGGTAAGGGGGGCTGGGGACTCAGGGCTGGGGCCTGGGGCTAGGGGCTGGGGGGCTGGGGCTGGGGCTGGGGCTAGGGGGCTGGGGCTGGGGCTTGGGCCAGGGCTGGGGCTGGGGCTGGGGGCTGGGGCTGGGGCCTGGGGCTGGGGGCTGGGGTAGGCTGGGGCTGGGGGTGCAGGCTGGGGCTGGGGGGCTGGGGGCTGGGGGGCTGGGGCTGGGGCCTGGGGCTGGGGTGGGGCTGGGGGCTGGGGCTGGGGCCTGGGGCTGGGGGGCTGGTGGCGGTGGGGCTGGGGGCTGGGGGGCTGGGGCCTGGGGCTGGGGGGCTGGGGGTGGGGCTGGGGCTGGGGGGTGGGGCTATGGGGCTGGGGGCTGGGGGTGAAGAGTTAATCTACCTGAAAGGTGAATAATGATTGGCCTGTGACTATGTCACGTGTGTGTGTGTGTGTGTGTGTGTGTGTGTGTGTACTCACCTTTTTGTGGTTGCAGGGGTCGAGTCCTAGCTCCTAGCTCCTGTGTGTGTGTGTGTGTGTGTGTGTGTGTGTGTGTGTGTGTGTGTGTGTGTGTGTGTGTGTGTGCGTGTGTCTGTGTGTCTGTGTCTGTTTATGTACACAATAGTGATGATGTAGATAATAGCAGAGCTCGAAACGTGCTTGAAGATGCTCGAAATGTGCTTGAAGATGCTCTAAATGTGTTTGAAGATGCTCGAAATGTGCTTGAAGATGCTCGAAATGTGTTTGAAGATGATCAAAATTCGTTCTAAAATGTCAAGTTGTTTTGCTCTACGTAGAGCTTTATCAAGCCATGTTTCGCTCCGTGAAGAGCTTTACCATGATTTTATAAAGGTCTAACACAGGGCGAAACAGTGTTCCCTCCGAAACCTTGCACCGCAGGTCGGACTGCACACACTCGTCTCTGCAAGAAGGCAGTCGAAACATCACAGCGGGCAGAAGAGAGACGACAGCAGGCAGACGAGAGTATCAGGCGGGGTGCCTCAAGGATCAGTACTGGGGCGAAACATAGGGGGATCTGAAACTGCTATATATTTTTTTCGCCGTTTCGTGACATTACAGAGGGAAGGGGAAATGGGAAGGAGGAGGAGGGGAAAGAAAGGAAAAGAAGTATGGGAAGAAAGGATGGTTAGACAGCAGGAATTGTTAAAAAAAAGGGGGTAAGTGGCTGTTAAAGTTCGATCCCCCCACAATAAATGTGTTGGCAAAGGGAGTTCACGCAATCAGCCACCATCACAACCACCACCACCACCACAGTATAATCACCACCCCAACCAACCAACCATCACCGCCACCACAGTCCAATCACCATCCCAACTAACCAACCAACCACCACCACAGCGGTAGTCACCTCTCTTAATTAATCTGTAACTTTTACTGAAGTCTGAAAGCCGTTGGAAGGCTCAAGTTTAAAGTCACAAAACTTCTAATTAAATGTCAATAAAACGAAACTCACAATACAGAAGCCTAAATGAAAGACCAATATATATATATATATATATATATATATATATATATATATATATATATATATATATATATATATATATATATATATATATATGTCGTACCGAATAGGCAGAACTTGCGATCTTGGCTTAAATAGCAACGCTCATCTTGCCATATAGGACAAGTGAAAATTTGTGTATGCAATAATTTCGCCAAAATCATTCTGAACCTAACGAGAAAAATATATTTCGCTGTGTTTGTTTAGTATTAAATTATTGTAAACAAATATAAAATATATTTAGTTGGGTTAAGCTAAAATAAATTGTTCTTGTTATAATAAGGTTAGGTAAGTTTTCTAAGATTCTTTTGGAGCAAAATTACAAATTTTTACATTAACATTAATTAAAAAAATATATCTCTAAACGTATAGATAAAATTTTAGAAAGGACTTAATTTTAAATGAGTTCTTACTAACTGACCAGTTTTACATATTCGGCACGACATATATATATACATTATTTTATCCACGACGCAAGGAGGTTACAACAGGGGGATTGCAGTTTGATTTCGGCCAGTGAACATGTGGTGAAGTGCCCTGGCCAGGCCACACCCTGTTGAACGTGGAAATATTAGTAGCCGCATTCGTGTACTTACGAATCCCGAGTCGTGCACCGACAACCTCCAGGAAAACTGAAGACTCTCTTCCTGCCGTGAGTAATTATGGACTATTAGCGAGTGATAGGCGACGTGTGCCAAGAAGACGATACAAGTAAAGACTCCACAACATCACTATACATCTCAAGCCATGACAGCATCCTCTCCTAGATGTTATAACATCATCGGCTCCAGTTACAATGATCAGGTAAGTCACTATCTTACTGGACATCCTCCTACAACCACTGTAGTGTCCAGGGGAGATGTTAGGTAAATAGGGCTAACCATATTAACGCTCTAACGGGAGGACCTAAGCCCAAAACACAGGTAGGGGTCAACCACTACTTCAGATGATATACCTGTCTTACTAATTTGTCAAAATGACATGTATTAACCCTAGTTATAATCACCTTCACTACAGCCCTGGTGGGTATACAGACGACGAGAGTTGAAGGGGAACTCTGGCACTAATACGCACAGTGTTCTTTATATTCTTATAACTATTACTGTACTCAACCAAAATCCCACACAGCCATCAACTACCATCATCAACCACCAACATCAACCAGCAACAACTACCATCAACCATCACTACCAGCCACCATCAACCACCAACAACGACTATCAACCACCACCAACGACTATCAACCACTAACACCACCATCAACCATCATCAACCACCATCAACCAGAATAATTAAAACACAGACAAACAAACAATATAACAAACAAGCAAAAGTAATTCGCCAGAGGGAAGTAATTCTTTTATTTTTGGCGAGGTTTAAAAATTCGCCAACTCTTTTGTCCTCAGTTGGCGGAGTGATAATTTGGCGACTCCACGCCAGGAGAATCCGGATTCAAAATGGCGTTCACTCTCTCTCTCTCTCTCTCTCTCTCTCTCTCTCTCTCTCTCTCTCTCTCTCTCTCTCTCTCTCTCTCTCTCTCTCTCTCTCTCTCTCTCTCACTCTCTCTCTCTCTCTCTCTCTCTCTCTCTCTATCTATCTATCTATCTATCTATATATCTTTCTATCCCCTATGGGTTGCTATAGAATCAATCGAACTTGAAGTTTATATAATAGGGGAGAATGAATAGAAGGGAGAGAGTGAGGGGAAGAGGGAGGGGAAAGAGAGAGAGAGAGAGAGAGAGAGAGACAGAGAGAGAGAGACAGAGAGAGAGACCACGAGTGGGGGGAAGAGGATTCGACGTCTCTGAGGAAGGCACAGCGGGGGAAGCGGACTCACTGGAAAATGAGAGAAATACTGAATAAAGGCTCCTAGAGCACTGGTGTTCCACTCTACCTGGAGCACTGGTGTTCCACTCTACCTGGAGCACTGGTGTTCCACTCTACCTGGAGCACTGGTGTTCCACTCTACCTGGAGCACTGGTGTTCCACTCTACCTGGAGCACTGGTGTTCCACTCTATCGGGAGCACTGGTGTTCCACTCTACCTGGAGCACTGGTGTTCCACTCTACCTGGAGCACTGGTGTTCCACTCTACCTGGTGCACTGGTGTTCCACTCTACCTGGAGCACTGGTGTTCCACTCTACCTGGAGCACTGGTGTTCCACTCTATCGGGAGCACTGGTGTTCCACTCTACCTGGAGCACTGGTGTTCCACTCTACCTGGAGCACTGGTGTTCCACTCTACCTGGAGCACTGGTGTTCCACTCTATCGGGAGCACTGGTGTTCCACTCTACCTGGAGCACTGGTGTTCCACTCTACCTGGAGCACTGGTGTTCCACTCTACCTGGAGCACTGGTGTTCCGCTCTACCTGGAGCACTGGTGTTCCACTCTACCTGGAGCACTGGTGTTCCGCTCTACCTGGAGCACTGGTGTTCCACTCTACCTGGAGCACTGGTGTTCCGCTCTACCTGGAGCACTGGTGTTCCACTCTACCTGGAGCACTGGTGTTCCACTCTACCTGGAGCACTGGTGTTCCACTCTACCTGGAGCACTGGTGTTCCACTCTACCTGGAGCACTGGTGTTCCACTCTACCTGGAGCACTGGTGTTCCACTCTTCCTGGGGCACTGGTGTTCCACTCTTCCTGGAGCACTGGTGTTCCACTCTATCGGGAGCACTGGTGTTCCACTCTACCTGGAGCACTGGTGTTCCACTCTTCCTGGGGCACTGGTGTTCCACTCTTCCTGGAGCACTGGTGTTCCACTCTATCGGGAGCACTGGTGTTCCACTCTACCTGGAGCACTGGTGTTCCGCTCTATCTGAAGCACTGGTGTTCCATTCTACCTTGAGCACTGGTGTTCCACTCTACCTGGAGCACTGGTGTTCCGCTCTATCTGAAGCACTGGTGTTCCACTCTACCTGGAGCACTGGTGTTCCACTCTACCTGGAGCACTGGTGTTCCGCTCTACCTGAAGCACTGGTGTTCCACTCTACCTGGAGCACTGGTGTTCCACTCTACCTGGAGCACTGGTGTTCCACTCTACCT
The DNA here is from genome assembly GCF_038502225.1 of Cherax quadricarinatus. Lineage (NCBI taxonomy): Eukaryota > Metazoa > Arthropoda > Malacostraca > Decapoda > Parastacidae > Cherax > Cherax quadricarinatus. Next base: position 8,150,615 of record NC_091349.1, read on the forward strand.
GGAGCACTGGTGTTCCATTCTACCTGGAGCACTGGTGTTCCACTCTACCTGGAGCAATGGTGCTCCACTCTACCTGTAACACTGGTGTTCCACTCTACCTGGGGCACTAGTGTTCCACTCTACCTTGAGCACTTGTGTTCCACTCTACCTGGAGCAATGGTGCTCCACTCTACCTGGAGCACTGGTGTTCCACTCTACCTGGGGCACTAGTGTTCCGCTCTACTTGAAGCACTGTTGTTCCACTCTACCTGGAGCACTGGTGTTCCACTCTTCCTGGAGCACTGGTGTTCCACTCTATCTGGAGCACTGGTGTTCCACTCTGGTGTTCCACTCTACCTGAAGCACTGATGTTCCACTCTACCTGGAGCACTGGTGTTCCACTCTACCTGGAGCACTGGTGTTCCGCTCTACCTGAAGCACTGGTGTTCCACTCTACCTGGAGCACTGGTGTTCCACTCTACCTGGAGCACTGGTGTTCCACTCTACCTGAAGCACTGGTGTTCCACTCTACCTGGAACACTGGTGTTCCACTCTACCTGGAGCACTGGTGTTCCACTCTACCTGGAGCACTGGTGTTCCACTCTACCTGAAGCACTGGTGTTCCACTCTACCTGGAGCACTGGTGTTCCACTCTACCTGGAGCACTGGTGTTCCACTCTACCTGGAGCACTGGTGTTCCACTCTACCTGGAGCACTGGTGTTCCACTCTACCTGGAGCACTGGTGTTCCACTCTACCTGAAGCACTGGTGTTCCACTCTACCTGGAGCACTGGTGTTCCACTCTACCTGGAGCACTGGTGTTCCACTCTACCTGGAGCACTGGTGTTCCACTCTACCTGGAGCACTGGTGTTCCACTCTACCTGGAGCACTGGTGTTCCACTCTACCTGGAGCACTGGTGTTCCACTCTACCTGGAGCACTGGTGTTCCACTCTGGTGTTCCACTCTACCTGAAGCACTGATGTTCCACTCTACCTGGAGCACTGTTGTTCCACTCTACCTGGAGCACCGGTGTTCCACTCTACCTGGAGCACTTGTGTTCCACTCTACCTGGAGCACTGGTGTTCCACTCTACCTGGAGCACTGGTGTTCCACTCTTCCTGGAGCACTGGTGTTCCACTCTACCTGGAGCACTGGTGTTCCACTCTGGTGTTCCACTCTACCTGAAGCACTGATGTTCCACTCTACCTGGAGCACTGGTGTTCCACTCTACCTGGAGCACTGGTGTTCCACTCTACCTGGAGCACTGGTGTTCCACTCTACCTGGAGCACTGGTGTTCCACTCTACCTGGAGCACTGGCGTTCTACTCTACCTGGAGCACTGGTGTTCCACTCTGGTGTTCCACTCTACCTGGAGCAATGGTGCTCCACTCTACCTGTAACACTGGTGTTCCACTCTACCTTGAGCACTTGTGTTCCACTCTACCTGGAGCACTAGTGTTCCATTCTACCTGGAGCACTGGTGTTCCATTCTACCTGGAGCACTGGTGTTCCATTCTACCTGGAGCACTGGTGTTCCACTCTACCTGAAGCACTGGTGTTCCATTCTACCTGGAGCACTGGTGTTCCATTCTACCTGGAGCACTAGTGTTCCATTCTACCTGGAGCACTAGTGTTCTATTCTACCTGGAGCACTGGTGTTCCACTCTACCAGTGGTAGAGAAAGAGAGAGAGAGAAGAGAGAAAGAGAGAAGAAGACTAAGAGCACAGAAAAAGAAATGGAAAAGGGAGATAAAAGGGGAGAAGAAAACGGATAAAGGGAGAAAGGGAAAAAAATATAATGAAAAGATGGAAAGAGAGAAAGAAATGGTGAAAAAAAGGGAGAAGGGAAAGAAGAGGAGAGAAAAAAGTTGAAGGGGGCAGTGCCACCCTGGGAGTGTCACCCTGGCAGTGTCACCCTGGCAGTGTCACCCTGGCAGTGCCACCCTGGCAGTGTCACCCTGGCAGTGGTACCCTGGCAGTGCCACCCTGACAGTGCCACCCTGACAGTGCCACCCTGGCAGTGTTCCCCTGACAGTGTCACCCTGACAGTTTCACCCTGACAGTGTCACCCTGGCAGTGCCACCCTGGCAGTGTCACCCTGGCAGTGCTCCCCTGGCAGTGCCACCCTAACAGTGTCACCCTGGCATTGTCACCCTGGCAGTACCACCCTGGCAGTACCACCCTGGCAGTGCCACCCTGACAGTTTCACCCTGATAGTGACACCCTAGCAGTGCCACCTTGGCAGTGCCACCCTGGCAGTGCTCCCCTGGCAGTGTTCCCCTGACAGTGTCACCCTGACAGTTTCACCTTGACAGTGCCACCCTGGCAGTGCTCCCCTGGCAGTGTTCCCCTGACAGTGTCACCCTGGCAGTGCCACCTTGGCAGTGCCACCCTGGACGAAGTATTCGCTAGGTAGCTCCTAGTTACCTATGTTGTTTTACTTTCTATTCTATCTTTGTCAATGTTTTGTCTATGTATTTTGTCTTTAAATAAAATATATATTAAATATAGCGGGTGGCAGGAGAAAATTCTCAGCTTCAGGGAGAACCTTGAGTTTTCCCTGAAGCAAGTTTATTCTTTTCTCTGAGGTTGAGGGTCCCCAAGACAGCTCTAGATGTGGTACCTCCCTATATATATATATATATATATATATATATATATATATATATATATATATATATATATATATATATATATATATATATATATATATATATATATATATATATATATATATATATATATACTATGAACACTAAACTACCAAAGGGGGAGTTGAATGATAGCTCTAGGCCTTTTGTGTTGCAATCAACACCTCATCAGGAACTTGCAATGTTGCAGAAATAGATTAGGAAATTCACGTACGTTCATCTAAACAACTCTATTTTTGCAACATTGCAAGCTCCTGATGATGTCTTGATTGCTACTTGAAAGGCCTAGAGCTATGACTCAACTCCCCGTTCTGTGACTTTTGCACACACACACACACACACACACACACACACACACACACACACACACACACACACACACACACACACACACACACACACACACACACACACACACACACACACAGCCTACAAAGAATACATTAAAAAATATATAATCAAGCTGAATAATGGACAGTGTCATTAAAAATCCATTAGTGAAACCTGTAAGCTTATTTTGACACAGTTGTGGCCAGTAATGGCCAGCTGATCCAGGGACAATATACCAATATTGATCCATTATTATGTTTCTTGGGCCCAAGAGTAGACGTCAACACTTGTTCTCTTCCCGAGGCTGTGAGGAGATGATGGTGGTGGTGAGGAGATGATGGTGATGGTGAGGAGATGATGGTGATGGTGAGGAGATGATGGTGATAGTGAGGAGATGATGGTGATGGTGAGGAGATGATGGTGATGGTGAGGAGATGATGGTGATGGTGAGGAGATGATGGTGATGGTGAGGAGATGATGGTGATAGTGAGGAGATGATGGTGATAGTGAGGAGATGATGGTGGTGGTGAGGAGATGATGGTGATGGTGAGGAGATGATGGTGATGGTGAGGAGATGATGGTGATGGTGAGGAGATGATGGTGATGGTGAGGAGATGATGGTGATGGTGAGGAGATGATGGTGGTGGTGAGGAGATGATGGTGATGGTGAGGAGATGATGGTGGTGGTGAGGAGATGATGGTGATGGTGAGGAGATGATGGTGATGGTGAGGAGATGATGGTGATGGTGAGGAGATGATGGTGATGGTGAGGAGATGATGGTGGTGGTGAGGAGATGATGGTGATGGTGAGGAGATGATGGTGATGGTGAGGAGATGATGGTGATGGTGAGGAGATGATGGTGATGGTGAGGAGATGATGGTGGTGGTGAGGAGATGATGGTGATGGTGAGGAGATGATGGTGATGGTGAGGAGATGATGGTGATAGTGAGGAGATGATGGTGATGGTGAGGAGATGATGGTGGTGGTGAGGAGATGATGGTGATGGTGAGGAGATGATGGTGATGGTGAGGAGATGATGGTGGTGGTGAGGAGATGATGGTGATGGTGAGGAGATGATGGTGATGGTGAGGAGATGATGGTGATAGTGAGGAGATGATGGTGATGGTGAGGAGATGATGGTGATGGTGAGGAGATGATGGTGATGGTGAGGAGATGATGGTGATGGTGAGGAGATGATGGTGGTGGTGAGGAGATGATGGTGATGGTGAGGAGATGATGGTGGTGGTGAGGAGATGATGGTGATGGTGAGGAGATGATGGTGATGGTGAGGAGATGATGGTGGTGGTGAGGAGATGATGGTGATGGTGAGGAGATGATGGTGGTGGTGAGGAGATGATGGTGATGGTGAGGAGATGATGGTGATGGTGAGGAGATGATGGTGGTGGTGAGGAGATGATGGTGATGGTGAGGAGATGATGGTGATGGTGAGGAGATGATGGTGATCGTGAGGAGATGATGGTGATGGTGAGGAGATGATGGTGATGGTGAGGAGATGATGGTGATGGTGAGGAGATGATGGTGATGGTGAGGAGATGATGGTGGTGGTGAGGAGATGATGGTGATGGTGAGGAGATGATGGTGGTGGTGAGGAGATGATGGTGATGGTGAGGAGATGATGGTGATGGTGAGGAGATGATGGTGGTGGTGAGGAGATGATGGTGATGGTGAGGAGATGATGGTGATGGTGAGGAGATGATGGTGATAGTGAGGAGATGATGGTGATGGTGAGGAGATGATGGTGATGGTGAGGAGATGATGGTGATGGTGAGGAGATGATGGTGATGGTGAGGAGATGATGGTGATGGTGAGGAGATGATGGTGATTGTGAGGAGATGATGGTGGTGGTGAGGAGATGATGGTGATGGTGAGGAGATGATGGTGATGGTGAGGAGATGATGGTGATAGTGAGGAGATGATGGTGATGGTGAGGAGATGATGGTGATGGTGAGGAGATGATGGTGATGGTGAGGAGATGATGGTGGTGGTGAGGAGATGATGGTGGTGGTGAGGAGATGATGGCTGGAACACTGTGTAAAGTGACACACAATACCTTGACAGGAACAATTAACAACCCCACATTACCTTGGCAGGAACAATTCACAACCCCACAATACCTTGACAGGAACAATTCACAACCCCACAATACCTTGACAGGAACAATTCACAACCCCACAATACCTTGACAGGAACAATTTACAACCCCACAATACCTTGACAGGAACAATTTACAACCCCACAATACCTTGACAGGAACAATTCACAACCCCACAATACCTTGACAGGAACAATTTACAACCCCACAATACCTTAACAGGAACAATTTACAACCCCACAATACCTTGACAGGAACAATTAACAACCCCACAATACCTTAACAGGAACAATTTACAACCCCACAATACCTTGACAGGAACAATTAACAACCCCACAATACCTTGACAGGAACAATTCATAACCCCACAATACCTTGACAGGAACAATTTACAACCCCACAATACCTTGACAGGAACAATTTACAACCCCACAATACCTTGACAGGAACAATTCACAACGCCACAATATCTTGACAAGAACAATTTACAACCCCACAATACCTTGACAGGAACAATTTACAACCCCACAATACCTTGACAGGAACAATTTACAACCCCACAATACCTTGACAGGAACAATTCACAACCCCGCAATACCTTGACAGGAACAATTTACAACCCCACAATACCTTAACAGGAACAATTTACAACCCCACAATACCTTGACAGGAACAATTTACAACCCCACAATACCTTGACAGGAACAATTCACAACCCCACAATACGTTGACAGGAACAATTTACAACCCCACAATACCTTAACAGGAACAATTTACAACCCCACAATACCTTGACAGGAACAATTAACAACCCCACAATACCTTAACAGGAACAATTTACAACCCCACAATACCTTGACAGGAACAATTAACAACCCCACAATACCTTGACAGGAACAATTCATAACCCCACAATACCTTGACAGGAACAATTTACAACCCCACAATACCTTGACAGGAACAATTTACAACCCCACAATACCTTGACAGGAACATTTCACAACCCCACAATACCTTGACAGGAACAATTCACAACCCCACAATACCTTGACAGGAACAATTTACAACCCCACAATACCTTGACAGGAACAATTCACAACTCCACAATACCTTGACAGGAACAATTAACAACCCCACAATACCTTGACAGGAACAATTAACAACCCCACAATACCTTGACAGGAACAATTCCCAACCCCACAATACCTTGACAGGAACAATTAACAACCCCACAATACCTTGACAGGAACAATTAACAACCCCACAATACCTTGACAGGAACAATTCACAACCCCACAATACCTTGACAGGAACAATTCACAACCCCACAATACCTTGACAGGAACAATTAACAACCCCACAATACCTTGACAGGAACAATTAATAACCCCACAATACCTTGACAGGAACAATTAACAACCCCACAATACCTTGACAGGAACAATTAACAACCCCACAATACCTTGACAGGAACAATTCACAACCCCACAATACCTTGACAGGAACAATTCACAACCCCACAATACCTTGACAGGAACAATTAACAACCCCACAATACCTTGACAGGAACAATTCACAACCCCACAATACCTTGACAGGAACAATTCACAACCCCACAATACCTTGACAGGAACAATTCACAACCCCACAATACCTTGACAGGAACAATTCACAACCCCACAATACATTGACAGGAACAATTAACAACCCCACAATACCTTGACAGGAACAATTTACAACCCCACAATACCTTGACAGGAACAATTAACAACCCCACAATACCTTAACAGGAACAATTTACAACTCCACAATACCTTGACAGGAACAATTTACAACCCCACAATACCTTAACAGGAAAAATTTACAACCCCACAATACCTTGACAGGAACAATTAACAACCCCACAATACCTTAACAGGAACAATTTACAACCCCACAATACCTTGACAGGAACAATTAACAACCCCACAATACCTTGACAGGAACAATTAACAACCCCACAATACCTTAACAGGAACAATTTACAACCCCACAATACCTTGACAGGAACAATTTACAACCCCACAAAACCTTAACAGGAACAATTAACAACCCCACAATACCTTGACAGGAACAATTAATAACCCCACAATACCTTGACAGGAACAATTAACAACCCCACAATACCTTGACAGGAACAATTAACAACCCCACAATACCTTGACACTAACAATTCACAACCCCACAATACCTTGACAGGAACAATTCACAACCCCACAATACCTTGACAGGAACAATTCACAACCCCACAATACCTTGACAGGAACAATTCACAACCCCACAATACCTTGACAGGAACAATTAACAACCCCACAATACCTTGACAGGAACAATTTACAACCCCACAATACCTTGACAGGAACAATTAACAACCCCACAATACCTTAACAGGAACAATTTACAACTCCACAATACCTTGACAGGAACAATTTACAACCCCACAATACCTTAACAGGAAAAATTTACAACCCCACAATACCTTGACAGGAACAATTAACAACCCCACAATACCTTAACAGGAACAATTTACAACCCCACAATACCTTGACAGGAACAATTAACAACCCCACAATACCTTGACAGGAACAATTAACAACCCCACAATACCTTAACAGGAACAATTTACAACCCCACAATACCTTGACAGGAACAATTTACAACCCCACAAAACCTTAACAGGAACAATTAACAACCCCACAATACCTTGACAGGAACAATTAATAACCCCACAATACCTTGACAGGAACAATTAACAACCCCACAATACCTTGACAGGAACAATTAACAACCCCACAATACCTTGACAGGAACAATTCACAACCCCACAATACCTTGACAGGAACAATTAACAACCCCACAATACCTTGACAGGAACAATTAACAACCCCACAATACCTTAACAGGAACAATTTACAACCCCACAATACCTTGACAGGAACAATTTACAACCCCACAAAACCTTAACAGGAACAATTAACAACCCCACAATACCTTGACAGGAACAATTAATAACCCCACAATACCTTGACAGGAACAATTAACAACCCCACAATACCTTGACAGGAACAATTAACAACCCCACAATACCTTGACAGGAACAATTCACAACCCCACAATACCTTGACAGGAACAATTCACAACCCCACAATACCTTGACATGAACAATTCACAACCCCACAATACCTTGACAGGAACAATTCACAACCCCACAATACCTTGACAGGAACAATTAACAACCCCACAATACCTTGACAGGAACAATTCACAACCCCACAATATCTTGACAGGAACAATTAACAACCCCACAATACCTTGACAGGAACAATTTACAACCCCACAATACCTTGACAGGAACAATTAACAACCCCACAATACCTTAACAGGAACAATTCACAACCCCACAATACCTTGACATGAACAATTCACAACCCCACAATACCTTGACAGGAACAATTCACAACCCCACAATACCTTGACAGGAACAATTCACAACCCCACAATACCTTGACAGGAACAATTCACAACCCCACAATAATTTGACAGGAACAATTCACAACCCCACAATACCTTGACAGGAACAATTAACAACCCCACAATACCTTGACAGGAACAATTTACAACCCCACAATACCTTGACAGGAACAATTAACAACCCCACAATACCTTAACAGGAACAATTTACAACTCCACAATACCTTGACAGGAACAATTTACAACCCCACAATACCTTAACAGGAACAATTTACAACTCCACAATACCTTGACAGGAACAATTTACAACCCCACAATACCTTAACAGGAACAATTTACAACCCCACAATACCTTGACAGGAACAATTCACAACCCCACAATACCTTGACAGGAACAATTCACAACCCCACAATAATTTGACAGGAACAATTCACAACCCCACAATACCTTGACAGGAACAATTAACAACCCCACAATACCTTGACAGGAACAATTTACAACCCCACAATACCTTGACAGGAACAATTAACAACCCCACAATACCTTAACAGGAACAATTTACAACTCCACAATACCTTGACAGGAACAATTTACAACCCCACAATACCTTAACAGGAACAATTTACAACCCCACAATACCTTGACAGGAACAATTAACAACCCCACAATACCTTAACAGGAACAATTAACAACCCCACAATACCTTGACAGGAACAATTAACAACCCCACAATACCTTGACAGGAACAATTAACAACCCCACAATACCTTGACAGGAACAATTCACAACCCCACAATACCTTGACAGGAACAATTCACAACCCCACAATACCTTGACAGGAACAATTAACAACCCCACAATACCTTGACAGGAACAATTAATAACCCCACAATACCTTGACAGGAACAATTAACAACCCCACAATACCTTGACAGGAACAATTCACAACCCCACAATACCTTGACAGGAACAATTAACAACCCCACAATACCTTGACAGGAACAATTAATAACCCCACAATACCTTGACAGGAACAATTAACAACCCCACAATACCTTGACAGGAACAATTAACAACCCCACAATACCTTGACAGGAACAATTCACAACCCCACAATACCTTGACAGGAACAATTCACAACCCCACAATACCTTGACAGGAACAATTCACAACCCCACAATACCTTGACAGGAACAATTCACAACCCCACAATACCTTGACAGGAACAATTAACAACCCCACAATACCTTGACAGGAACAATTTACAACCCCACAATACCTTGACAGGAACAATTAACAACCCAACAATACCTTGACAGGAACAATTTACAACTCCGCAATACCTTGACAGGAACAATTTACAACCCCACAATACCTTAACAGGAACAATTTACAACCCCACAATACCTTGACAGGAACAATTAACAACCCCACAATACCTTAACAGGAACAATTTACAACCCCACAATACCTTGACAGGAACAATTAACAACCCCACAATACCTTGACAGGAACAATTAACAACCCCACAATACCTTGACAGGAACAATTCACAACCCCACAATACCTTGACAGGAACAATTCACAACCCCACAATACCTTGACAGGAACAATTAACAACCCCACAATACCTTGACAGGAACAATTCACAACCCCACAATACCTTGACAGGAACAATTCACAACCCCACAATACCTTGACAGGAACAATTCACAACCCCACAATACCTTGACAGGAACAATTCACAACCCCACAATACATTGACAGGAACAATTAACAACCCCACAATACCTTGACAGGAACAATTTACAACCCCACAATACCTTGACAGGAACAATTAACAACCCCACAATACCTTAACAGGAACAATTTACAACCCCACAATACCTTAACAGGAACAATTTACAACCCCACAATACCTTGACAGGAACAATTTACAACCCCACAATACCTTAACAGGAACAATTAACAACCCCACAATACCTTAACAGGAACAATTTACAACTCCACAATACCTTGACAGGAACAATTAACAACCCCACAATACCTTGACAGGACCAATTAACAACTAACCCACAAATCAAGAATTAAATTCTTAATTACGATGTTTCTCTTT
>NC_091349.1:8166317-8185694 GCF_038502225.1 Cherax quadricarinatus
TCTATAGTTCTTAGCTAATGCTTTGCTGCCACCTTTATGGAGTGGGGCTATATCCGTTGTTTTAAGTGATTGTGGAATTTCACCCATGTCCAAGCTCCTCCTCCATAGTGTACTTAGGGCACGCGAGAGGGGTTTCTTGCAGTTCTTAATGAAAACAGAGTTCCACGAGTCTGGGCCCGGGGCTGAGTGCATAGGCATGTTGTCAATGGTTTTTTCGAAATCTATCGGAGTTAGGGAAATGTCGGAAATCTGGCATACATTTATGGAGTTTTGAGGCTCATTCATGAAGAAATCATTTGGGCCGTCGATCCTCAGACCGATTAGTGGTTCACTAAACACAGAGTCGTACTGGGATTTCAATATTTCACTCATTTCCTTGTTGTCATCTGTGTAAGTCCCATACTGTCTGAGTAAGGGCCCGATACTAGATGTGGTATTTGCCTTGTTTTTGGCATATGAAAAGAAATATTTTGAATTTCTTTCAATTTCACTAATAGCTTTAAGCTCCTCCTGCCTCTCCTGATTCCTGTAAGAGTCATTTAGCTTAAGTTCGATAGTTTCCACTTCCCTGGTCAGCGCCTCCTTTCGTGTATCAGATATTCTAGCACTCCTGAGGAGCTCAGTGACTCTTCGTCGTCTTCTGTAGAGGGAGCGTCTTTTTCTCTCCAGTTTACTCCTGCTCTTCTTCTTTCTTAGGGAAATATGCCTAGAACATGCTTCGGCTACCAGGAAGTTGATCCTTTCAAGGCACTGGTTTGGATCCATGTCATTTAAGACATCTTCCCAACATGTTTCGTTTAGGACACCCAGTAATGCCAGCAGGAAGCGTATTTCTGGCACTGACTTGGAAATACCGCCACATTATATATATATATATATATATATATATATATATATATATATATATATATATATATATATATATATATATATATATATATAAATATATGCCGTGCCGAATAGGCAGAACTTGCCATCTTGGCTTAAATAGCAACGCTCATCTTGCCATATAAAACAAGCGAAAATTTGTGTATGCAGTAATTTCGCCAAAATCATTCTGAACCTAACGAAAAAAATATATTTCTCTGTGTTTGTTTAGTATTAAATTATGGTAAATAATTCTAAAATATATTTAGTTGGGTTAGGCTAAAATAAATTGTTCTTGTTATAATAAGGTTAGGTAAGTTTTCTAAGATTCTTTTGGTGCAAAATTACAAATTTTTACATTAACATTAATGAAAAAATATATCTTTAAACGTATAAGAGAAAATTTTAGAAAGGACTTGATTTTAAATGAGTTCTTGCTAATTGACCAGTTTTACGTATTCGGCACGACATATATATATATATATATATATATATATATATATATATATATATATATATATATATATATATATATATATATATATATATATATATATATATATATATATATATATATGCGCAGTTTGTAATTAGATTTTTGGGGGGACAGCGCCCCCATGAATCGAAAACAGTTACATATCAATTTAGTTACAGGTCATTATAGTTACAGGTCAATATAGTTGAACTCCATTATATTTACAGGTCAATATAGTTACAGATCAATGTAATTACAGGTCATTATAGTTACAGGTCACTAAAGTTGAAGGTCATTGTACTTACAGTTCTTTAACGTTACAGGTCAATATAATTTAAGATCATTATACTTACAGGTCAATATAGTTACAGGTCAATATAGTTACTGATCAAGACGGTTTCAGGTCAATACAATTACAGGTCCATAAACTTACAGGTCAGTAAGTATAGGTCAATACAGTTACAGGTCAGTTTAGTTACATATCATTACACTCACAGGTCATTATAGTTACAGATCATTACAGATACAGGTTAATATAATTACAGGTATACATAATTACAAGTCATTATAGTAACAGGTCATCACAGTTACTGACCAATACAGTTACAGGTCAGTAGAGTTACAGGTCACTGCAGTTACAGGTCAGCATAGTTATGGGTCATTATAGCTACAGGTCAGCATGGCTACAGGTCAATATAGTTACATGTCATTCCAGTTACAAGTCAACAGAATTATTTATTGAAGATCGTTTGACTATCGTAGTTTTTATTTACATGACTAAAAACGTAAACACCAACAAAGCCGAATAACAGAATATTTTACAATATAATCAAGATTTTATTGCAATAAATTAAAACTCTGATAAGCTTGAAGTAAAGGCAGTGTATATTTACTCAATAAGTAAGTTTGTTTGGGTACAGTTACATAAATTATCATACATGGTAATGTGTATGTAGATTAGGTAGGATAACCTTTCTCTCTCTCTCTCTCTCTCTCTCGCTATTTTAGAGAAAATGGGCATTTTTCTATTGAAGAAAACGAACCTCAGACCAGACATTCAATGGCACACTACACAAATTTGATTGCCAGACATTCAATGGCCAACTGCACTGTTTACGGAACTTTCATTCTCTTTACCGTTTGTGGTCGTCGAGGGTCATGTTGTTCGGTCTGAAAGAAAAAATGAAATATAATTAATAAATATATAAATTGCAAGTGGTAAGGGAAACAGAGTGCTCTCTTAAAAACACTTAGATCTTGCTTTACTTCTGATATTGAGAAATTGAGAAGGAAAGTACTTGTAGATATATACAATGAGAGTTGACCTTCATCCCTGTTCGAGGGATCAAGACGTTCTTGACTTGTAGTGTGGGAGAGTGATTTATGATTTGACTGCAACCCTGATAATAATAATAATAATAATAATAATAATAATAATAATAATAATAATAATAATAATAATAATATCTTTATTTGCTACAAGTACATGTACATGGTATACAGTCCTTGCTGACATCAATGACATACTACTATATAAAGTCGCTTGTTATGCTGTGCATTTCGGGCAAATTAGGTCAGTTTTGTCCCAGAATGCGACCCACACCAGTCCACTAACACCCAGGTACCAATTTTAAACTGATGGGTGAACAGGGACAGGGACAGAAGTTGTCTAATGGAAACACGTCCCTAATGTTTTCCAGCCATACCGGAGGAGATTCGAATCCTGGACCTCAGTGTGTGAGCTGAGTGTGCTAGCAATTGAGCTATGGGACACCTGTCCCATAGTGGATAGGCTTTAAACCCCATCAACCAACCAGTGAGAGTTGGTGTACATCTGACGTGCAGCCTTGATACCTCTTGTGGAGTTAGTAGGATTTAAAGCTATTAAACCAACCTTCATGGACCGTCAGAGGTTTATCTGTGTATGGTGGCCCGTGGCCTGGTGGCAGAGCTCTCTTTTCACACACTGTGTGTTCAGGCTCTCTTCCTGGCGACAGTAGAAACATTGGGCGTGTTTCCTTACACCAGTTGTCCATGTTAACCCATCAGTAATAATGGGTACCTGGGTGTTAGTTGACTGGTGTGGGTCGCATCCTGGGACAAAACTGACCTAATTTACCCTCAATGCTCTGCATAACAAATGGCTTTCTGTATAGTAGTGTCATTGATGTCAGCTAGGCCTGTAAACCTCGTACATGTACTTGTAGAAATAAAGATATTTTTGTTACATAAATACTGAGAGCAATACATGGCCATGCTGACCATTGTGTATGTATATAATAGGCTTCAAAAATAATAAATCAAATATCTGTAGCTAAATACAGGAATTATACATGCATAGGTGTGTATTTTTATTAAGATTTATATGCAGAATTTGCTTAAAACTCCATTTATTCTTTAAACCAAAGAAAGCGATCATTAGTTTCACTTACATATGAGGTGTTTGTATGCTTTCAGAGTTTACTGTCAACAAAATGTTAGTAAAGGCAGAATAACTACATTGAAATGCATTATGCAACTTAAAATAGGAAGAAATTAAGATTTACATGCCACAGAGTAAAATATTGAACTCATGTTTGGTTTCAGGCAAGCATTACCGTTTTCTGTGATGCTAAAAGAAGTAATATAATGTATTATAATCTCTTACTGCAAGTTTTTACAGACCAATCTTCCACTAGCTTGGCCTTGATAAACTCTATCTCTTGAGCTAGAGGGACTTGAGCTAGAGTTAGTTACAGCCTCGCTGGCAGGAGATTCATCTGTAGAAACTTGCATAGGAGGTCACAGTGGTGGCCCATGCTAACCTTCCTATGGTATATAAATATACCTAGTTGCTTGAATCTTATTGTAGCCAGATGGCCATTGGCTAATACGTCAGTCTGGAATTTTATGGGTCACTAGCCACAAGTTGAATCCCCACCCATACCGTGGTTTAAATTAGGTCAATTTTGTCCTCAGGATGCGACCCACACCAGTCGACTAACACCCAGGTACCTATTTTACAACTAGGTAAACATGGACAGCAAGTGTCTTAAGGAAAAACGTCCTAATGTTTCCACCCATACCAGGAATTGACCCCCAGACAACCAAGCTAGCAATCTGAATAATTCACCTTGACTTTTCTGGTTAGTTAGTTAAAGATTAGCCGGTATTCTCCCGGCCCGGGCCTTTTCCAAGTGGTGGCCCGGCCTTGGCTCCCTCTTTAGGGAGTGTCTGAGACCTAAGTCTCCCATGGGAGGAGGCACAAGTACCTCCTCATCTTTGGGACCAACTGTCCCCAGGCCTAGCCACAAGCTAGGCCTCTCTGGTCTGCCATCCCCGCCCCAAGGGGGTTAATGGGAATGACAGTCTTATGAGCTAAAAGCTCGGGCTCAGGCACCTACCCTACCCTAGAAGGGTTAGGCATGGTGTCGATCACTTTTCTGGGTTATCGTAAGTAATTTACACATAATTTGCTATGTAAGACTGATGTAATCATGTTAAATTATCATTACTAATAACCGTTATATACTTATAGTGATTATATATAAGAAGCAAGAATTCCTGTTATTTATATGTGCAATATTCACATAGGTTATTTTTCCATAAATATGCCCCACTCTGCGCATCAACTAATATCTAAAAGTGTTTGTAAAATTCTGCCCATTTTTCACATGTTACCCCACTAAATATCTCAGTTTTCTTCCTTCACGCGATCGATACCATGCCTAACCCTTCTAGGGTAGGGTAGGTGCCTGAGCCCGAGCTTACAGCTCACAAGACTGTCATTCCCATTTGCCCCCTTGGGGCGGGGATGGCAGACCAGAGAGGCCTAGCTTGTGGCTAGGCCTGGGGACAGTTGGTCCCAAAGATGAGGAGGTACTTGTGCCTCCTCCCATGGGAGACTTAGGTCTCAGACACTCCCTAAAGAGGGAGCCAAGGCCGGGCCACCACTTGGAAAAGGCCCGGGCCGGGAGAATACCGGCTAATCTTTAACTAACTAACTATTCCTTCACGCTTTATAGAAAATGTGGTTGAACAAGGATAACGTCAATATATTTGCATCGTCTCTGCACGTTTTGAAGAGTTAGCCCACTAAGTATCTCCGTTTTCTTCCTTGACGCTTTATAGAAAATGTTGCCGAACGGGGATAACGTCAATATGCATTTTCTATTCACGTTTAGAAGAGTTAGCCCATTGAATATTTCCATTTTCTTCTTAGACGCATTAGAGAAAATGGGTTAGAAGGAGAACTTGAATATACTTTACATCTATGTACACCATGTTAAGAGACCAAGTTGGCAGTGTTAACAAATGCTTCATAAACAGATCAATCATTATATATTTAATATTAACTAATTTATAAAAATTACAAATGCATAAATTCAGCAACTTATATATGATAGTTCGTCAGGAAGTGAAATAACCTAGCTAGTGATGTAGTGGAGGCAAGAACAATACATAGCTTTAAGACGAGGTATAACAAAGCTCAGGAAGCAGAGAGAGAGGACCTAGTAGCGATCAGTGAAGAGGTGGGACCAGGAGCTGAGTCTCGACCCCTGCAACCACAATTAGGTGAGTCCTGTATATATTACAGAAGAGACCTTGTGTTATCTTAGATAATTATAATCTGTACATACATTGCCATATATGATAATTTGTGTAACTATGTTTAAGTGTACCTGTACCTGAATAAATTTATTTACTTGCTTACTTATTTTCTTATTTTATTACTTGCTTATTTTCTTACTTTTTTGCCAACTTATTTTCTTACTTCTTTGCTTATTTTCTTGTTTGTTTATTTTCTTACTTGCTTACTTACTTGGAATTTAATCCACGTTGTCACGCATTGAGCGACTTACCAGAAGGTCAAAACACAGGATATATACACTCAGAGATGTATATATCTCAGTGTGTATATATGCTGTGAGCTTACTTTAATCTCTACTTTATGGATTAAAAAGCCCCGTGGCCTGGCTGGGAAAGCTTTCGATTCACACACTGAGTGTCCGGGTTCGATTCCTGGCGAGGTGAAAACATTTCAATACTTTTCCTAATTGTTCGCATCGCTATTGGGCCGTGCTGACGGGCTGCGCAGTAGCTCCCACTTCACCTGGTTTCTGCGCAGTTTTCACTGATCAAACATGGCAGATTACACCGGCAGGAGGATTAACACAGTCTGCATTGAGCTGTTAAGGGGTTCTCTGAGCCCAGCTACGATGAACGTACTTCTTCCTGCAATTATTAGGGATCTATATGGTATCCCTAACGAGGAACTGTATGATGTGGCCCTTAACGGGATGAGAAGAGTATTTGTAAAGTTTCTGAGAGCCAGTTTCTACAGCAGTGTGGTGGAGGAGTACCAGGAACGCCGAATGTGCCTCAACTCGACGATGGATGTGTGTATGCATGACGTGTCTACTTACTACACGTGGGTACGGGTGAGAAATGTACCCTTTGAGGCGACCAAGTTTGGTATAGAGGACGTTTTCAGCAACTACGGAGTCATTCATGAGGCTAGAGGAGGGGTATGGAGGGATGGACCATATGAGGGCCTTCCGGAAGGTTCATACAACATCAAGATGACATTAAAGAAGCCTATACCTTCGTATGTTATGTTGCCGGGCAACAGAACTCAGGTATTTGTGTCTTATGTGGGACAAAGGAGGACGTCTCGTCTTTGCAACTCTTATGAACATATAGCAGCGCAATGTGCACGTAGAGTTGCCCCAAGGGTGCCAGCCCCGGTGGAGGAGGCCCAGCAGATGAGTGTGGTGGAGACGGCGAAAACTGGGACCCCTCTATGGAGTGAGGAGGTGGAAAAGGAGGGAGAACAGTTGGGGACGTGTGTCACACTCCCGGTGGAGGATGGAGATCCTCCTCCAAAGCCTGTGGAGGTGGAGGACGTGGTGGAGGCGACACAGGAGGTGTCTTTGGAGTCTGTACTCCAGGAATTCTTGGAGGAGGCTTTCGTAGGAGAGGACTGTAGTGATACTGGTCCTGTGGGGAGCAGCAGCAGGATAATACTGCACCACCTCTCGTGGCCCTAGAGATAAGGCCTGTGTTTCTATCACAACAAGGACATGAATGGAAGGCCCAGTGATCGGCAGCGATTGCAAGGGCTGAGTGAGAAGGGAGGAACAGGGAATGGTGGACAGGATACAGTTGTGGTGGCAGAGGTACACAGGGAGGATGTACCTGAGGAAGAGATGGCTTTGGGAGGCAGCTCTAGGAAGCGGCCAGTAGGGTTGACTGAATTAGACGACGTTTTAACACCTGGGCAAAGACCAGGTAAGAAGGCATGGGCAGAGGCGGTATGAAAATCCCCTACGGGAGGGAGAGTACAGGGAAAATCGGGGGGTGGAGGGACAGGGGGGGTAGGGGGTCTTATTAAAAAGAGTAGTAAGGAAAGTGTGAGCAGCTTGAAGGGAAGTGTGAGCAAGCCACAGCGGCACAGAGGTAAGCCGCCTTTCCTTGACCATTCAGGTGTGTAACACTAAATGCTAATGGCCTAAAGACTGAAGTAAAAAGGGCATGGTTGGAGTGGTTCCTCAAAAGGTATGATGTGGATGTTTGTTTCCTACAGGAACATAACCATAAGTCAGGTAGTGAGTTGCGATTGTAAGCATGGCAAAGCTTTTAAAGGGAGGAGTGGCTGTTTTAGTAAAGGAGACCAGTCCGTTGCGAGTTATGGGGTGGGAGGAGGGGGGAGGGGGGAGGGTTGTTCGAGTGGATGGGTGGTGGGGGGAAAGCAGGGTATGTTTTGTGGGAGTTTATATGCCCGCGATTGGAAACGTGAGGATAACAACAGACTTTGTTCGGGACGTATTGTTATACTATCTTAGGGGTTTACCTGCTATTGCGATAATTGGAGGTGATTGGAATTGTGTGATTAGGCAAGGAGACGTAATACCTAGGGGGGCGGGGTGTGTGTTGCGTGTCTTACGGGATGCTTTTCGAGACGTCGGGGTCGTAGATGTGGTAGGAAGGGGGGGGGGTATCAGGTGGAGAACACCTATGTACAGGGGAATTATGAGGCAAGGTTGGATAGGATTTATGTGAGGCAGGGGATAGGAGTGGAGAGGGTTAGAACAGTAGACGTGGGTTTGTCTGATCACAGAGCAGTGTTGGCTGACCTGCGGGTGGATGGTATTCCGAGAATATATCAGAGTTATTGGAAATTAAATGTGAGGCTTTTACAGGAGGAAGATCAAGGTTGGTCCTTTAAGGCATGGTGGAAAGGGTTGTGGGAGGCTAGGGATGAGGAAGTGGATTTGCTAGATTGGTGGGAGTTGCAGGCAAAGGTGCAGATTGCAGGATTTTTTAAGAAGAGGGGCAGGGAATGGGCACGCTGGAGGTTTGGATTGCAGAATTATTTAGAGGGCCAGTTGAATGATTGTTATGGGGGGGGGGGTAGGGAAGGTGTGGGAGGAGTTATGGGGGAACTTAGAAGTCGTTTAGTGGAGATGCATAATGAACGTTTTGATGCACTCAGGGTCAGGGCAGGCTTGGAGGACGTACTAAAAGGTGATAAGCCAACCGGGTTTGTACTCCGAAAATTCAAGGACAGACAGTTGAGGAATACCGTGGCACACATTGTCGTGGAGGGAGGGGAGGGTTATGTGCAGGGACAGGGTCTCTCTGACACAGATTGCATCAGTAGGTATACTGATTCTTGGTTTAAGGAGAAATGGAAGAGACGGGGAGGGGTGGTTGGGTTAGAAACATTTAGAGATATAGGGGTTCATCAGGTTTTGGGGCAGGGGGATAGGGATATGTTGGAGGGAGGCATTAAGGAGGCAGAGGTGGGGGAGGTGGTGAATGGGTTGAGTCAGGGGAAGGCACCAGGAATAGATGGGTTATCTAATGATTTTTACAGAGCACATTGGGAGGATCTGAGGGAGTGCCTTGTCGCGGTTCTGAATTATATGTTGAAACATGGTAGGATGGCGCAAACACAGAAAACTGGGGTTGTTGTTTTGGTGCCAAAGAAGGGGGGGGAGGAGAAGGGGTTGGGAGATTATCGTCCGTTGTCGTTAATGTGTACAGATTACAAAATTTTTGCTAACGTATTGGGTAACAGGTTAAAGAAGGTAATTGGGAATAGCATACATGAGGGTCAGTATGGGATACCGGGACGGACTATGAAGAATGGGCACAGTGGGATAAGGGATTTTATAGAGAACTGCCAGGGAGGGGGCGTCCTTGGCTTGGATTGGGCTCAGGCCTATGACTGCGTGAAGAGGGACTTTTTGTGGGGCTGTTTGGAGAAGTTGGGTTTTGGAGGGGGGGGTAGTGAGGTGGGTGCGCACTCTATATGAGGGGGCTGTCATGAGGGTGCAGGTTAATGGAAAGCTGGGGGGGGCGGTGATGATGGAACAGGGATTAAGGCAGGGTTGCCCACTGTCGCAGTTGCTCTTTGCATGTGTGCAACATCCTTTCTTTGAGGCTGTGGAGGAGAAATTGTGGGGGGTAGGGGGGGAAGTATGGGGGGAATAGTAGGTTATGTGGATGATACAACTGTTTTAGTTACGAGTGGGGAGGCTTTAAGAAGGGTGGGAGAGGTGATAAGGAGTTTTAGGAATGTTTCAGGAATGGTAGTTAATTTAGCAAAGTCTAGGTTATTGGAGGTAGGAAATTGGGTTGGGGGGAGATTGGGGGAGGAGATGGGATGGATTGTTTGTGACAGAATTAGGGTGTGTGGGATATGGTATATGAAGCAGTTGCAGGAATGTAGGAGGATTAACTCAGAAACAGTCACGAGTAGGGTTATAGGAAAGTTAAAAGGTTTGAGGGTTAGTGAAGTGGCGTTACAGCAGAGGGCGTTGGTAATTAACTCGGTGGTGCATAGTAAGGTCTGGGGTGTGGCGGAGGTGTTCCCTTTGAGGGTGCAGGATATACAGGAAATACAGAGGAGGGTGTTGAGGTTTGTGTGGGGGTTTGGGAGGGCATGGTTGTCCAAGGATGTGGTCATGATGGAGGTGAAATGGGGGGGACTAGGTTTGTTGGCCTTAGGGCCTAGGGTAATGGCATTATATATTAAGCAGAGGTATCTAAGGGTGGGGGGGGGCGAGGGGTGTTAGGGTGGATAGGGTGATGAGGGATGCTAGAAACTGGTGGGGTGGCAGGGATTTGAGAAAGTGTGAAGATGTAATAAGATTCTTGTTGACAGTGAGGCAGGTTAAAAGTTTGAAGGTAAACACAGTGGTAGGTGTGGTGTGGGGAAGGGGTGTATTGCAGGGGGTTGCAGTATACCCCATGTATAACTGGAGGGTCATATGGGGAAAGTTCGGGAAGCTTAGGATACCAGCAAGGGTCAGGGAGATGGTATACCGTTTTCTCATGGGTGTGGTTGCATCTAAGCAAGTGTTGCATAAAATGGGGTTGTTGAGAGAGGCAACATGTTTATTCTGTGGGGAGGAGGAAACTGCCTTTCATGTGGTATATTTTTGTTCATCTTTGGGCATGGTGAGAGTCTGGATGGCGGGGGTTATTAGGTTGTTGGGGGGGGGGAGTTGGTCTTTTCTTAGATCTTTGGCGATGGATGTTAGTGGGGTAGTAAGTGAAGTGGGGAGGGCTTTGATGTATGTTATGGCAGATTATTTGCATGTTTCTTGGGGAATGAGGCAGATTAAAGGGCAGTTGAGGATAAAAGCGTTAGCAGCAAGGTTCTTTAGGACAAGGTGTAGGAATAGATTAATATATGGGGGGAGATGGGAATCAAGTTTTTCGGTAGGTTATCGTAATCTCACTGTAGCACAACTTCTCAGGGAACAAGGGGGGGGGCAAGGGACGGGTCTCCTTTAATGTTAGGGGGGGGGTGTAAGGTTGTGCTAGTAGTGTTGAAGGTGATGAGAGTGAGCTAGGGAGAGCATACATTCGTGAACTGGTTATGTTCCTGGAGAGTTATTTTATATTCGCGTTCAGTACTATGGTTTCATTCAGTAACACCTAGAACGTCATACATTTACATATTCATGTTTGGTTATCTTTATTACACTCACTGTCAAGGATAGGTGGCTGTACAGCTGTTATGGTGTTTTATGGCATGCAGTACTGAACATGTACAAAATGATACAACCAGTGATTTATAGTAATCCTTTTTATTAATATGAGATGAGTTAAAAAATTAAAATAAAACAAGGAAACACTGTAGGTCAAGTGTACGTTAGTATGGGATGATGCTTGTATTTTTGTAGTTTTAAACACGTAGCTGCAAGTACTTTCCTTTAAAGCTGTTCTCCTATATAGAAGGATTGTACTACTTAACACACATGTGGGAGAACCAATTTGACAAGTGTCAAGGTGCTAATTCTAGTTTTGGATTATATTAAATATTTACATAACATAGTTGTAAAGATGAGATACCATGTAATGTTTTCTTTTATATTTTATGTGTAAACTCCATGTTATGTAATGTTGTTATGACAGTTGGAATTGCATGGTTGATGCATTATTATTGATATTATATATTGTGGGTGTATATTCTTCCACTGATTCAGGTGTGTGTGTATAGGAAGGTAATGTTCAAATCTGTTTTCGTAGGTACTTTTATAGTTTTGTGTTTTGTTTTGGTTTTGCAACACCAACTTCTGGTAAATTCCCATTACGGTTTAATGAGGTAAGGGCATATACCCTAATTGTTAAATATAATAGTCATCAACAATAAACAATACAAAGAAACGTGCACACCCTATCCATACAGTATGATGCCATCCATCCAGAGGTCTTAACATAAATTATCACATATTGAAAATAACAATAAACATGGACAAACTTTACATAGTCAATCTCAACATGGCCATCACATGTGCACAAAGTGTGAAATATGGAAATAAAATACATATACAAACAATATTAGGTCATATCTTGTAAAAACCACCAAAGATGGACCGTTGCTCAACCTGTACGTTCGTGAACGTCTACAGTAAGACAACATGCTCCCGACATCAAAATACCATTTCTATTCGGCAATCCGCACTGATGTGCATACACCCCACATACATCACACAAGACTTAGTCACAACATAAGGCACAAGTACCAATTATGACTACTATGGGACAACCTATGCCCTACCCCTACAGGAAACATTCACACAAAACACATGAAAAAAAAACCACACCCTCTACTGCACCTTGCCAGGATACCAGCAGGTCACAGCAGATGCCTCACACACGCCATTCAAAACCATGAACAATACTCCAAGCAAAAGGGTGCCCACTCCCCAGGAATCAGCCCCAGTGCACATCGGAACATATGGTAATTTGTCGTACCCGATGCCAACATAACACATCATACGCCAGCGTTCCGAAGAGCAGCCATGTACCAGAAACAATGTCATCCCCCAGAACACCACAGAAGACCGGCATCTACCCCTACTGTTAAACTACGATAGCCTACAGAGAAATCCCGCTCCCACCGTACCCCATATATTTGTGGAGAAATATCACGCTGAGGATTCTACCTACATCAGTCTGGAAAGTAAGCTTATTTAGGTACATGTGCACATAAGTACAGTTATCATACACAATTTAACATATATGTAAATTACTTAGAATAAAGAAAAAGAGTTAGATTAAAGAACTTATTTCCATTGGGGTACCTATTTACCTAGCAGTAAATAAGCACCTGGAAGTCAGTCAGCTGTTGTAAGTAACATCATATGGAAAGACCTAAAGACCACATGCATAATTTTCTTGAGATACCCCAGGATTAAGATCTGTGTTAAAAATCCAAACAAAATCTCTTATTTATCTAACCCAGTACGATAAAATTATATATTAGTTTATTATATAAAACAAGCGTTTTCTTCTATTAAGAGTCACAGAAAACGTATTCTAACCATTGTGTTTGGGGTAACTAAAATATTAATCCCTATCCATATTTAACAAAAAAATCTATACGACATAATATTACAAATCTCTAACAGGCTGTGTATAATCCCACACGGTTTTAGAGCTCCCCTTGAATGTTTTGGTAATATTCTATCTATTTTTAAGTTACTGAGACTATTATTGGACCTGAGACGGAGATGACTGTTAATGTATATACAGCGAGAAGTGTGTGTATGTCTGTATATCCTCCAAGAGGTGTATGACTCACAGTGTATATACGCCAAGAGGTGTATGTATGTCAGTGTATATACACCGAGAGGTGTATGCCTCTTAGTGTATATACACCGAGAAGTCTATGTCTCTCAGTGTATATACATCGGGTGGTGTATGTCTCTCAGTGTATATACATCGAGTGGTGTATGTCTCAGTGTATATACATCGGGTGGTGTATGTCGCTCAGTGTATATACATCGAGTGGTGTATGTCTCTCAGTGTATATACATCGAGTGGTGTATGTCTCTCACTGTATATACACTGAGAGTTTAATCCCTATTTTAGGTATGAAATACTTGACTGGTGGAGCTTAGGTGACAAGCAGCTTTAATGACCCTCGTGTAGTAGATAGGCTTTAAACCCCATTAACTTTCCTGATTCTCCACTCTACAATTTTTCTTAGTTTATCCTGGTCCTAATGGCTCCTTGTACTCAAGCCCAGGAGCTGTTATCCTACACCAGTCTGCTTACGTTCTATGGGTTATTATCCAGCCTTTGGCTTACTTGAAACGACCTAGGCAGGAAGTGGTAGAGACAGGATTTATACACATCTTTAAGAAGAGGTATGACAGGGCCGACGCAGTCAGGAGTGAACCCAGTAGAGGCCAGCGGAGAGGAGGGGCCAGGAGATGAGGTTCGACCCCTGCAACCTTAAACAGTTAATACAAATAGATGGGCAAGCACACAGACACACACACAGAGAAGAGGCTGGGCCAGGAGCTGTGACTCGACCCCTGCAACCACAAATAGGTGAGTACACACACACACACGTCTGACGCCACAAGCAGTAAATTAAAAACACACAAGAGCGTCTCTCTCAAAGAGAAATATTCTTCATTGATTAGTAATAACGAAGCTTCAATATTGACATGAGAGTAGAGAACCCGCCCTCCCTAGGTCACTCATGTCACAACACGTTACAACACGTCACAACATGTCACAACATATCACATCATGTCTCCTCATAGTAATAGGTTTAGGAACCAGGTGCAACTCTATCTCTGCGCGACCGAGAAACGTATTTCCTTATTGCTTAACCCAGGTCCCTTTACTTCAATGAGCGCGATTGGAATAGTGCAGAGTGCGGCGGCGCATGAGTTTCCACTGCAGTTCAGTGTTCAAATAGAGGATTTGAAGTGGATCGAAAGAAGCATTAACAAGTCATCACATAGAAACTAATATCCTTCTATTAAAATAATGACAAATTAGCATATGTGCAACCCGAAGGTGCCTCAAAACTTCCCCTTAGAAACACCAGGTTTGAAGTTAAACTGGAGAGGCTTTTCTTTGTTATCTCGAAGAGACTGATATCCTGAGGAACACCAGAGCATTAAGTTTGAATACATAAATACAGGAGACTGCTGAAATATTTACAGTAGACAGTGGAAGAAGAAGTAGTCAGTCCCGTCAGTCTAGGAGCAAGTGATGAACGCCGTAAGTCTTGAAGATTCTGAAGCACAGGTTAGGTTAGGTAAGAGTTGTCAGGAAACAGGACAAGTGCTTCCTGACGGGGGTCTTATTCATATGATGACCCGCAACTGGAGCTTTTGGTCATCTGACCGAGGCCTTCCACTGGCTTACCCTTCCACCCCCTTTAAAAATTATAGTTATAATTACAATGATTTCTTATATACTGGTACTGTGGCTGGTAGATGGGATACCAGAGTGGAAGTAGTTCCTGGTTGAGAGCCGAAGTAGGAGTAGGTAAGTAGGTTATATTATACCTTATATGTTTGATAAGCCTCAAGAGTTTTACTACTCTCGGAGCCCGGCCATTGACCAGGCTCGTCTGGTACTAGCCTGGTTAACCAGGCTGTCGTTGTTGGAGGCCCGCTGCCACATATATCCATCACAACCTGGTTGATGTGGTTGTGGTGGTGTTCTTTGTGCCTGGATTCCACGATGTTGTTGTGTCTGACAAGTTGGGAATCTTAGGTGTACTGTAGGTATGGTGTGATATACTAGTCACTCCCACAGCCCTGCAACTCTCTCTCTCACTCCCACACCCCTGTAACTCTCTCTCACTCTCACACCCCTGTAACTCTCTCTCTCTCACTCCCACACCCCTGTAACTCTCTCTCTCTCACTCCCACACCCCTATAACTCTCTCTCTCTCTCACTCCCACACCCCTATAACTCTCACTCCCACACCCTTGTAACTCTCTCACTCCCATACCCCTGTAATTCTCTCACTCCCACACCCCTGTAACTCTCTCACTCCAACACCCCGGTATATCTCTCACTCCCACACCCTTGTAACTCTCTCTCTCACTTCCACACCCCTGTATTTCTCTCACTCCCACACCCCTGTAACTCTCTCTCTCACTCTCACACCCCTGTAACTCTCTCTCACCCCCACACCCCTGTAACTCTCTCTCTCTCACTCCCACATCCCTATAACTCTCTCTCTCACTCCCACACCCCTGTAACTCTCACTCCCACACCCTTGTAACTCCCTCTCTCACTCCCACACCCCTGTAATTCTCTCACTCCCACACCCCTGTAACTCTCTCGCTCCCACACCCCAGTATCTCTCTCACTCCCACACCCTTGTAACTCTCTCTCTCACTCCCACACCACTGTAACTCTCACTCCCACACCCTTGTAACTCTCTCTCTCACTCCCACACCCCTGTAATTCTCTCACTCCCACACCCCTGTAACTCTCTCACTCCCACACCCCAGTATATCTCTCACTCCCACACCCCAGTATATCTCTCACTCCCACACCCTTGTAACTCTCTCTCTCACTCCCACACCCCTGTAATTCTCTCACTCCCACACCCCTGTAACTCTCTCTCTCACTCTCACACCCCTGTAACTCTCTCTCTCTCACTCCCACACCCCTGTAACTCTCTCTCTCTCTCTCACTCCCACACCCTTATAACTCTCTCTCACTCCCACACCCCTATAACTCTCACTCCCACACCCTTGTAACTCTCTCTCTCACTCACACACCCCTGTAATTCTCTCACTCTCACACCCCTGTAACTCTCTCTCTCTCACTCCCACACCCCTGTAACTCTCTCTCTCTCTCACTCTCACACCCCTGTAACTCTCTCTCTCTCACTCCCACACCCCTGTAACTCTCACTCAAACACCCCTATAACTCTCTCTCTCTTACTCCCACACCCCTGTAACTCTCACTCCCACACCCTTGTAACTCTCTCTCTCACTCCCACACCCCTGTAATTCTTTCACTCCCACACCCCTGTAACTCTCTCACACCCACACCCCAGTATATCTCTCACTCCCACACCCTTGTAACTCTCTCTCTCACTCCCACACCCCAGTAATTCTCTCACTCCCACACCCCAGTAATTCTCTCACTCCCACACCCCTGTAACTCTCTCTCTCACTCCCACACCCCTATAACTCTCACTCCCACACCCCTGTAACTCTCTCTCTCACTCCCACACCCCTCTCTCACTCCCACACCCCTATAACTCTCTCTCTCCCACACCCCTGTAACTCTCACTCCCACACCCCTATAACTCTCTCACTTCCACACCCCTGTAATTCTTTCACTCTCACACCCCTGTAACTCTCTCTCTCTCACTCTCACACCCCTGCAACTCTCTCTCTCTCACTCCCACACCCCTGTAATTCTCTCACTCCCACACCCCAGTAATTCTCTCACTCCCACACCCCTGTAACTCTCTCTCACTCCCACACCCCTGTAACTCTCTCTCACTCCCACACCCCAGTAATTCTCTCACTCCCACACCCCTGTAATTCTCTCACTCCCACACCCCAGTAATTCTCTCACTCCCACACCCCTGCAACTTTTTTTTTTACACAGGGTTTGACAAGGTTAAGGATCCCTAGCTTTATTGACAAGCTATTTACAAGTTAAGGATTCCTAACTTTATTGGCAAGCTAAGAGCTGTTACCTACATCAGCTCATTTGAAAGCATTTTTATTGTTATGAGACATACAAGTAGGGAACAGGATGAAGTTGGAGCCATCTGTGGGCCAGTATTTTCATTTGATCAACTGATTTTATCTCGTTGACATCATTATGCTGTACGAATGTGTTCCATACTCGAGTCATCCTGGGTATGTATGATCTCAGATGGAGTGATGTTCTGGAGAAGGTTACAGCCAGAGTGAAGTTGCTGCTTTCTTCCCGTCTTGTGGCATAAAAGCTTGTTTCACGCTGTCCTCGAAGTGGATCCAAGTGTGGTATTTTGACAATATTGGCCTTGTACATAACAATAAGGCCACCCACGTCCCTCCTGTGTTGAAGGCTCTGCTGAAATGACAAATCTATCCAGGATTGGTCCAGGTGAGAGACGAGACGTCTTCTCTACTCTGTCAAGCAGTCGCAGACGAGAGGGGGGCAGGCAAACCAAGAAAGAGAAGCATACTCAAGGTGTGAGCGTACTTGTGCCTCGTACAGAATCTTGCAACCCCTACTGTCAAGCAGATGCGAGATACAGCGAAGTGCTGTAAGCTTCCTGGCTGCCTTGTTTGTAAGATTTACAACATGGTTCTTCATGGTTAGTTTGGAGTCAAATTTCACCCCAAGGATATCAACTTCTTCTCCAGGTGCCAACACCCTCCCATTCATCCTTACTACTACACCAGCATTACCATCATGGTGCCTAGACACCATCATCATTTGCGTTTTCTCAGGTGCAAATGTTACTTGCCATCTATTTCCCCAAGCTGATACAGCTCTTAGCTGGTAATTGATGTAGCTTAGAGCAGCTGGCATTTCTTCTCTTGGATAAGTGAATGTTAGTGTACAGTCGTCTGCATATGCATGTGATTCTGGGATGAGATGAAAAAGGTCATTGAAGTAGACATTCCTTAACAATGGTCCCAGCACGCTTCCTTGAGGAACACTTGCAGCAATAGGATGTCTTGCTGATTCCGTTCCATTGAGAACTATCGTTAGAGATCTACCATGAAGGTAATCACTGAGGAGACATAGCGTAGAGCCTGCAATTCCCAGTGCTTGAAGTTTTGCTAAGAGGCCCTGGTGCCACACCCAGTCGAAAGCGCCAGCAATGTCCAGTGCTACCACACAGCTGACTTTGGATTCATCCAGTGACTGGTGCCACTTAGTGGAGAGGTTTAACAACAGATCAGCAGCAGAGTAACCTTTCCTGAAGCCATATTGACGATCACAAAGTAGTGAGTGGTAGTCAAAAAACTCTGTCATTTGTCTTGAGATTATTGTCTCAAGGATCTTACCAGTGATTGACAGGAGTGACACTGGTCTGTAGTTGCTGATTTCTGCTCTGCTCTTCTTTTTGTGAACAGGGACTACATTTGCCTCTTTCCATAGAGAGGGCCATTTATACTGTACTAGGCAGTGGTGAAAGATGCCAGTCAGAGGTGCTGCTAGCTGGTCTGCATATCTTCTCAGTAATCTTGGGCTCAGCTTGTTTGGGCCCACAGCCTTTTCTTGGTCAAGCGATTTAAGAAGGAAATGCACCTCCTCCTGCCTTATTGTCACCACTGACAGTTTTGACACAGTTCTCTCTCTCTCTCTCTCTCTCTCTCTCTCTCTCTCTCTCTCTCTCTCTCCTTCTCTCTCTTTCTCTCTTCCACATCCCTGCAACTCACTCCCAGACTTCTATTCCTCCCTCCCCATCTCTCTGCCTACTACCTCCCTGATTTTCTCTGTCTCTCTCTCTTTCCTTCCCTCCCTCCCCCTCTCCTTTCCTCCTTCCTACATTCTCTCCCTGATTCTCTCTCCTTTCTTCCCTCCCTCTCATTCTCCCTTCCATTCTCCTAACCTACGACCCTCCCTAACTCCCTCCCTCCCTCCTTCCCTCCCTCCCTCCTTCCCTCCCGCCCTCCCTCCCTCCCTCCCTCCTTTCCTACAAAAGAGAGGTTTGTAAAGGGCGTGACAGGTGGAGCTGACTTTATGATGCTCTGAAGCCTTTTGTCTCTGAAACCTGCCATGGAAACCTACTACACTGGAAACCTCTCTTG
>NC_091349.1:8185794-8188294 GCF_038502225.1 Cherax quadricarinatus
GGAATAGAGGAGAAAGAGGGGAGAGAAGGATGGGATGGTAGTGGGAGAGAATAGGAGAGTGGAGGATAAGGAGAAAGAGGGAATAGGAAGAAAAAGAAGAGAGAGAGAGAGAGAGAAGGGCCTCCTAGCCCATCCTATCCTTCCTGCATCCTAGCCCATCTTATCCTTCCTGCGTCCTAGCCCATCCTACCCTTCCTGCGTCCTAGCCCATCCTATCCTTCCTGCGTCCTTGCCCATCCTATCCTTCCTGTGTCCTAGCCCATCCTATCCTTCCTGCCTCCTAGCCCATCCTATCCTTCCTGCGTCCTAGCCATCCTATCCTTCCTGCCTCCTAGCCCATCCTATCCTTCCTGCCTCCTAGCCCATCCTATCCTTCCTGCCTCCTAGCCCATCCTATCCTTCCTGCCTCCAGCCCATCCATCCTGCTATCCTTGCCTTCCCCTGCCTCCCACTGCTATTTCTGCCTCCCTTGATATCCCTGCCTCTAGTGCTATCCGCTGCTATCTCAGCCTACCCTGCTATCTCTGCCTTCTCCGGCTATTCCTGCCTCCCCTGCTATCCCTGCCAGTCCCCTGCCAGTCGCTGCTATACCTGCCTCACCTGCTATCCCTGCCATTCCCCTGCCTCCCTTGATATTCCTGCCTCCCCTGCTATCCCTGCCCTAACCCTGCCATCCCTGCCCTAACCCTGCCATCCCTACCATGCCCCTGATATCCCTGACTCCCCTGATATTCCTGCCTCCCCATGATATCCCTCTCCTCCAGTGCTATCCCTGCCATGCCCTTATTATCCATACCAACCTCTGCTATCCCTGCCTCCCCTTCCTATCCCTGCCTTCCCCTTGCTATCCCTGCCTCAACTTGCTATCCCTGCCTCCCCTTGCTATCCCTGCCTTCCCCTTGCTATCCCTGCCTCCCATTGCTATCCCTGCCTTCCCCTTGCTATCCCTGCCTTCCCCTTGCTATACCTGCCTCCCCTGGCAATCCCTGCATCCCATGCTATCTCTGCCTCTCCCTGGCACCCTTGACTCCAACTGCTATCCCTGCTTTGTCTTGCTATCCCTGCTTCTCCCTGCTATCCCTCTGCTACCCCCTACTTCTCCCTGCCTCCCCCTGCCTCCCCCACCATCTACACGCTATTCAGCCGGGCACCTCGGCTTTAAGTTACCCTGACTCAGATCAATACCCAGACTGCTGCTGCTGCTGCTGCTGCTACTGCTGCTGCTGCTGCTGCTGTTGCTACTGCTGCTGCTGCTGCTGCTGCTGCTGCTGCTGCTGCTGCTGCTGCTGCCGCTCAGCAGCCCGCCGCTGCTGCAACCGCTGCTGCCGCTGCCGCTACTGCTGCTGCGCATGCTGCCGCTGCGCAAGCCGCTAGCAGCCAACCGCTGCCGCTGCTGCTGTTGCCACTGCAGCCGCTGCGCGCTGCTGCCGCTGCTGCCTGCCCCGCTGCGCTCCTGCCCTGCCCTGTCCCCGCCATTGCTGCCCTGCTTATGCCTGCCTGCCCCTGCCGCCTACGCTGCTGCTGCCACTGCTGCTGCACCGCTGCATGCGCTGCCGCCGCTGCCACTGCTACCTGTTCCTGCCACCTGCCGCTGCTGCTGCTATTGCTGCTGCGCTGTTGTTGCTACTGCTGCCGCTGCTGTGCTGCCAGTCCCTGCAGCGCTTGCCGTTGTTGTTGTTGCTTGCTGCTGCCCTGCCGCTTGCCGCGCGGTACGCGGTGCTGCCTGCTCGCTAGCCCCGCTACCTGCTTCTGCTTCTGTGCTGCTGCCACTGCTGCCGCTGCTGCTGCTGCCACTGTGCTGCTGCTGCTACCTGCACGATGCCGCTGCTGCTGCCGCTGCTGCTGCTTACCGCTGCTGCCGCTCCTGCCTGCTGCTTGCTGCTGCTGCCACCGTTGCTGCCCCGCCGCCACGCTGCTGCTGTTACCGCTGCCCCTGCTTACCGACTGCTCGCCACTGCTTGCCTGCTGCTGCCTGCTGCTGCCACCGCCGCTGCTGCTACTGCCGCCGCTGCTGCTGCCGCCTGCTGCTGCTTACTGCGTCGCCGCTGTTACTCCGCTGCTGCTGCTGATGCACTGCTGCTGCTGCCGATGCTGATGCTTACCGCCGCTGCTTCTGCTGCTGCCTGCTGCTACTGCCTGCTGCCACCGCTGCCTGCTACTGCTGCCGCTACGCCGCTGTTGCCAGCTGCTGCTGCTGCCGCTGCTGCTACGCCGCTGCCCTGCCTACTCCGCCACCGCCGCCGTGCCGCTGCCGCTGCTACGCCTGCGCCGCCGCTGCTGCCGCTGTTGTTGCTGCTGCTGCTTGTCTGCTGCCGCTGCCCTGCCACTGCTGCCGTCCTGCCGCTGCTGCTGCCACTGCTGCTGCCGCTGCTGCTGCGTCTCCACCGCTGCTGCTGCCATGCGCTGCTGCCTGCTGCTACCGCTGCCGCTGCTGCCGCCGCTGCCTGCTGCTGCCCTGCCACTGCCGCCTGCTGCTATTGCTCTGCTGCTGCTACCTGCT
>NC_091349.1:8195794-8203294 GCF_038502225.1 Cherax quadricarinatus
TGATTCTCACGACAGGTGTGACGAATCAGGGATAGGAGAGACAACGCTAACGACGGGTGTAAAGGACGAATGGAGAATAGGTGCAAAACGACAAGTTAATGCGGAAATAACGTAGAAATAGATAAACCTAACATGAAAATATATTGATATAGAAATATAATATGACTGATGCAAGAGATGGAGTATAGTTGATAGAACTGGGAAAGATGCAACTGAAAAGTTAAAGAATAATAAAAGTATTGATAATTTAGATATAAGGGAACTTAGCTTAGCATAGGATGAGGGACTGACCACCTTCTACCAAGGTTGAGGGACTGACCACCTTCTATCAAGGTTGAGGGACTGACCACCTTCTATCAAGGTTGAGGGACTGACCACCTTCTATCAAGGTTGAGGGACTGACTACCTTCTACCAAGGTTGAGGGACTGACCACCTTCTATCAAGGTTGAGGGACTGACCACCTTCTATCAAGGTTGAGGGACTGACCACCTTCTATCAAGGTTGAGGGACTGACCACCTTCTATCAAGGTTGAGGGACTGACTACCTTCTACCAAGGTTGAGGGACTGACCACCTTCTATCAAGGTTGAGGGACTGACCAGCTTCTATCAAGGTTGAGGGACTGACCACCTTCTATCAAGGTTGAGGGACTGACCACCTTCTATCAAGGTTGAGGGACTGACCACCATCTATCAAGGTTGAGGGACTGACTACCTTCTATCAAGGTTGAGGGATTGACCACCTTCTATCAAGGTTGAGGGACTGACTACCTTCTATCAAGGTTGAGGGACTGACCACCTTCTATCAAGGTTGAGGGACTGACCACCTTCTATCAAGGTTGAGGGACTGACCACCTTCTATCAATGTTGAGGGACTGACTACCTTCTATCAAGGTTGAGGGACTGACCACCTTCTATCAAGGTGGAGGGACTGACCACCTTCTATCAAGGTTGAGGGACTGACCACCTTCTATCAAGACTGAGGGACTGACCACCTTCTATCAAGGTTGAGGGACTGACCACCTTCTATCAAGGTTGAGGGACTGACCACCTTCTATCAAGGTTGAGGGACTGACCACCTTCTATTAAGGTTGAGGGACTGACCACCTTCTATCAAGGTTGAAGGACTGACCACCTTCTATCAAGGTTGAGGGACTGACCACCTTCTATCAAGGTTGGGGGACTGACCACCTTCTATCAAGGTTGAGGGACTGACCACCTTCTATCAAGGTTTGGGGACTGACCACCTTCTATCAAGGTTGAGGGACTGACCACCTTCTATCAAGGTTGAGGGACTGACCAAATTCTATCAAGGTTGAGGGACTGACCACCTTCTGTCAAGGTTGAGGGACTGACCACCTTCTATCAAGGTTGAGGGACTGACCACCTTCTATCAAGACTGAGGGACTGACCACCTTCTATCAAGGTTGTGGGACTGACCACCTTCTATCAGACTGAGGGACTGACCACCATCTATCAAGACTGAGGGACTGACCACCTTCTATCAAGACTGAGGGACTGACCACCTTCTATCAAGGTTGAGGGACTGACCACCTTCTATCAAGACTGAGGGACTGACCACCTTCTATCAAGGTTGAGGGACTGACCACCTTCTATCAAGGTTGAGGAACTGACCACCTTCCATCAAGACTGAGGGAATGACCACCTTCTATCAAGGTTGAGGGACTGACAACCTTCTATCAAGGTTGAGGGACTGACCACCTTCTATCAAGGTTGAGGGACTGACCACCTTCTATCAAGACTGAGGGACTGACCACCTTCTATCAAGGTTGAGGAACTGACCACCTTCTATCAAGACTGAGGGACTGACCACCTTCTATCAAGGTTGAGGGAATGACCACCTCCTATCAAGGTTGTGGGACTGACCACCTTCTATCAAGACTGAGGGACTGACCACCTTCTATCAAGACTGAGGGACTGACCACCTTCTATCAAGGTTGAGGGACTGACCACCTTCTATCAAGGTTGAGGGACTGACCACCTTCTATCAAGGTTGAGGGACTGAGCACCTTCTATCAAGGTTGAGGGACTGGCCACCTTCTATCAAGGTTGAGGGATTGACCACCTTCTATCAAGCTTGAGGGACTGACCACCTTCTATCAAGTCTGAGGGACTGACCACCTTCTATCATGGTTGAGGGACTGACCACCTTCTATCAAGGTTGAGGGACTGACCACCTTCTATCAAGACTGAGGGACTGACCACCTTCTATCAAGGTTGAGGGACTGACCACTTTCTATCAAGACTGAGGGACTGACCACCTTCTATCAAGGTTGAGGGACTGACCACCTTCTATCAAGGTTGAGGGACTGACCACCTTCTATCAAGACTGAGGGACTGACCACCTTCTATCAAGGTTGTGGGACTGACCACCTTCTATCAGACTGAGGGACTGACCACCTTCTATCAAGATTGAGGGACTGACCACCTTCTATCAAGACTGAGGGACTGACCACCTTCTATTAAGGTTGAGGGACTGACCACCTTCTATCAAGACTGAGGGACTTACCACCTTCTATCAAGACTGAGGGACTGACCACCTTCTATCAAGGTTGAGGGACTGACCACCTTCTATCAAAGTTGAGGGACTGACCACCTTCTATCAAGGTTGAGGGACTGACCACCTTCTATCAAGACTGAAAGACTGACCACCTTCTATCAAGGTTGAGGGACTGACCACCTCCTTTCAAGACTGAGGGATTGACCACCTTCTATCAAGACTGAGGGACTGACCACCTTCTATTAAGGTTGTGGGACTGACCACCTTCTATCAGACTGAGGGACTGACCACCTTCTATCAAGACTGAGGGACTGACCACCTTCTATCGAGACTGAGGGACTGACCACCTTCTATCGAGATTGAGGGACTGACCACCTTCTATGAAGGTTGAGGGACTGACCACCTTCTATCAAGACTGAGGGACTAACCACCTTCTATCAAGGTTGAGGGACTGACCACCTTCTATCAAGACTGAGGGACTGACCACCTTCTATCAAGGTTGAAGGACTGACCACCTTCTATCAAGACTGAGGGACTGACCACCTTCTATCAAGGTTGAGGGACTGACCACCTTCTATCAAGACTGAGGGACTGACCACCTTCTATCAAGATTGAGGGACTGACCACCTTCTATCAAGGTTGAGGGACTGACCACCTTCTATCAAGATTGAGGGACTGACCACCTTCTATCAAGGTTGAGGGACTGACCACCTTCTATCAAGACTGAGGGACTGACCACCTTCTATCAAGGTTGAGGGACTGACCACCTTCTATCAAGGTTGAGGGACTGACAACCTTCTATCCAGACTGATGGACTGACCACCTTGTATCAAGGTTGAGGGACTGACTACCTTCTATCAAGGTTGAGGGACTGACCACCTTCTATCAAGGTTGAGGGACTGACCACCTTCTATCAAGACTGAGGGACTGACCACCTTCTATCAAGGTTGAGGGACTGACCACCTTCTATCAAGGTTGAGGGACTGACCACCTTCTATCAAGGTTGAGGGACTGACTGCCTTCTATCAATTGAGGGACTGACCACCTTCTATCAAGACTGAGGGACTGACCACCTTCTATCAAGGTTGAGGGACTGACCACCTTCTATCAAGGTTGAGGGACTGACCACCTTCTATCAAGGTTGAGGGACTGACCACCTTCTATCAAGGTTGAGGAACTAACCATCTTCTATCAAGACTGAGGGACTGACCACCTTCTATCAAGGTTGAGGGACTGACCACCTTCTATCAAGACTGATGGACTGACCACCTTCTATCAAGGTTGAGGGACTGACCACCTTCTATCAAGACTGATGGACTGACCACCTTCTATCAAGGTTGAGGGACTGACCACCTTCTATCAACTGAGGGACTGTCCACCTTCTATCAAGACTGAGGGACTGACCACCTTCAATCAAGACTTAGGGACTGACCACCTTCTATCAAGGTTGAGGGACTGACCACCTTCTATCAAGACTGAGGGACTGACCACCTTCTATCAAGGTTGAGGGACTGACCACCTTCTATCAAGGTTGAGGAACTGACCACCTTCTATCAAGACTGAGGGACTGACCACCTTCTATCAAGGTTGAGGGACTGACTACCTTCTATCAAGGTTGAGGGACTGACCACCTTCTATCAAGGTTGAGGGACTGACCACCTTCTATCAAGACTGAGGGACTGACCACCTTCTATCAAGGTTGAAGGACTGACCACCTTCTATCAAGACTGAGGGACTGACCACCTTCGATCAAGGTTGAGGGACTGACCACCTTCTATCAAGACTGAGGGACTGACCACCTTCTATCAAGGTTGAGGGACTGAGCACCTTCTATCAAGGTTGAGGGACTGACCACCTTCTATCAGACTGAGGGACTGACCACCTTCTATCAAGACTGAGGGACTGACCACCTTCTATCAAGACTGAGGGACTGACCACCTTCTATCAAGGTTGAGGGACTGACCACCTTCTCTCAAGACTGAGGGACTGACCACCTTCTATCAAGGTTGAGGGACTGACCACCTTCTATCAAGGTTGAGGGACTGACCACCTTCTATCAAGGTTGAAGGACTGACCACCTTCTATCAAGCTTGAGGGACTGACCACCTTCTATCAAGGTTGAGGGATTGACCACCTTCTATCAAGGTTGAGGGACTAACCACCTTCTATCAAGACTGAGGGACTGACCACCTTCTATCAAGGTTGAGGGACTGACCACCTTCTATCAAGGTTGAGGGACTGACCACCTTCTATCAAGACTGAGGGACTGACCACCTTCTGTCAAGGTTGAGGGACTGACCACCTTCTATCAAGACTGAGTGACTGACCACCTTCTATTAAGGTTGAGGGACTGACCACCTTCTATCAAGGTTGAGGGACTGACCACCTTCTATCAAGACTGAGGGACTGACCACCTTCTATCAAGGTTGTGGGACTGACCACCTTCTATCAGACTGAGGGACTGACCACCTTCTATCAAGACTGAGGGACTGACCACCTTCTATCACGACTGAGGGACTGACCACCTTCTATTAAGGCTGAGGGACTGACCACCTTCTATCAAGACTGAGGGACTTATCACCTTCTATCAAGACTGAGGGACTGACCACCTTCTATCAAGACTGAGGGACTGACCACCTTCTATCAAGGTTGAGGGACTGACCACCTTCTATCAAGACTGAGGGACTGACCACCTTGTATCAAGGTTGAGGGACTGACCACCTTCTTTCAAGACTGAGGGACTGACCACCTTCTATCAAGACTGAGGGACTGACCACCTTCTATTAAGGTTGTGGGACTGACCACCTTCTATCAGACTGAGGGACTGACCACCTTCTATCAAGACTGAGGGACTGACCACCTTCTATCGAGACTGAGGGAATGACCACCTTCTATCAAGACGGAGGGACTGACCACCTTCTATCAAGGTTGAGGGACTGACCACCTTCTATCAAGACTGAGGGACTAACCACTTTCTATCAAGGTTGAGGGACTGACCACCTTCTATCAAGACTGAGAGACTGACCACCTTCTATCAAGGTTGAAGGACTCACCACCTTCTATCAAGACTGAGGGACTGACCAACTTCTATCAAGGTTGAATGACTGACCGCCTTCTATCAAGATTGAGGGACTGACCACCTTCTGTCAAGGTTGAGGGACTGACCACCTTCTATCAAGACTGAGGGACTGATCACCTTCTATCAAGGTTGAGGGATTGACCACCTTCTATCAAAGTTGAGGGACTGACCATCTTCCATCAAGGTTGAGGGACTGACCACCTTCTATCAAGACTGAGGGACTGACCACCTTCTGTCAAGGTTGAGGGACTGACCACCTTCTGTCTAGGTTGAGGGACTGACCACCTTCTATCAAGACTGATGGACTGACCACCTTGTATCAAGGTTGAGGGACTGACTACCTTCTATCAAGGTTGAGGGACTGACCACCTTCTATCAAGGTTGAGGGACTGACCACCTTCTATCAAGACTGAGGGGCTGACCACCTTCTATCAAGGTTGAGGGACTGACCACCTTCTATCAAGACTGATGGACTTACCACCTTCTATCAAGGTTGAGGGACTGACTGCCTTCTATCAATTGAGGGACTGACCACCTTCTATCAAGACTGAGGGACTGACCACCTTCTATCAAGGTTGAGGGACTGACCACCTTCTATCAAGGTTGAGGGACTGACCACCTTCTATCAAGGTTGAGGGACTGACCACCTTCTATCAAGGTTGAGGGACTAACCACCTTCTATCAAGACTGAGGGACTGACCACCTTCTATCAAGGTTGAGGGACTGACCACCTTCTATCAAGACTGATGGACTGACCACCTTCTATCAAGGTTGAGGGACTGACCACCTTCTATCAACTGAGGGACTGTCCACCTTCTATCAAGACTGAGGGACTGACCACCTTCTATCAAGGTTGAGGGACTGACCACCTTCTATCAAGGTTGAGGGACTGATTGCCTTCTATCAATTGAGGGACTGACCACCTTCTATCAAGACTGAGGGACTGACCACCTTCTATCAAGGTTGAGGGACTGACCACCTTCTATCAAGGTTGAGGGACTGACCACCTTCTATCAAGGTTGAGGGACTGACCACCTTCTATCAAGGTTGAGGAACTAACCACCTTCTATCAAGACTGAGGGACTGACCACCTTCTATCAACTGAGGGACTGTCCACCTTCTATCAAGACTGAGGGACTGACCACCTTCTATCAAGGTTGAGGGACTGACCACCTTCTATCAAGGTTGAGGGACTGACCACCTTCTATCAAGGTTGAGGGACTGACCACCTTCTATCAAGACTGAGGGACTGACCACCTTCTATCAAGGTTGAGGGACTGACCACCTTCTATTAAGACTGATGGACTGACCACCTTCTATCAATGTTGAGGGACTGACCACCTTCTATCAAGACTGAGAGACTGACCACCTTCTATCAAGACTGAGGGACTGACCACCTTCTATCAAGGTTGAGGGACTGACCACCTTCTATTAAGACTGATGGACTGACCACCTTCTATCAATGTTGAGGGACTGACCACCTTCTATCAAGACTGAGGGACTGACCACCTTCTATCAAGGTTGAGGGACTGACCACCTTCTATCAAGACAGATGGACTGACCACCTTCTATCAAAGTTGAGGGACTGAGCACCTTCTATCAAGGTTGAGGGACTGATCACTTTCTATCAAGACGATGACGATGGGACTGATCACCTTCTATCAAGACTGAGAGACTGACCACCTTCTATCAAGACTGAGGGACTGACCACCTTCTATCAAGGTTGAGGGACTGACCACCTTCTATTAAGACTGATGGACTGACCACCTTCTATCAATGTTGAGGGACTGACCACCTTCTATCAAGACTGAGGGACTGACCACCTTCTATCAAGGTTGAGGGACTGACCACCTTCTATCAAGACAGATGGACTGACCACCTTCTATCAAAGTTGAGGGACT
>NC_091349.1:8208294-8210794 GCF_038502225.1 Cherax quadricarinatus
TCCAGTGAACCACTGATATAAACCAAGTGTTCCAGTGGACCACTGATATAAACCAAGTGTTCCAGTGGACCACTGATATAAACCAAGTCTTCCAGTGGACCACTGATATAAACCAAGTCTTCCAGTGAACCACTGATATAAACCAAGTGTTCCAGTGGACCACTGATATAAACCAAGTCTTCCAGTGGACCACTGGTATAAACCAAGTGTTCCAGTGGACCACTGATATAAACCAAGTCTTCCAGTGGACCACTGATATAAACCAAGTCTTCCAGTGAACCACTGATATAAACCAAGTGTTCCAGTGGACCACTGAAATAAACCAAGTGTTCCAGTGGACCACTGATATAAACCAAGTGTTCCAGTGGACCACTGATATAAACTAAGTCTTCCAGTGGACCACTGATATAAACCAAGTCTTCCAGTGGACCACTAATATAAACCAAGTCTTCCAATGGACCACTGATATAAACCAAGTCTTCCAGTGGACCACTGAAATAAACCAAGTCTTCCAGTGGACCACTGATATAAACCAAGTCTTACAGTGGACCACTAATATAAACCAAGTCTTCCAGTGGACCACTGACATAAACCAAGTCTTCCAGTGGACCACTGATATAAACCAAGTCTTACAGTGGACCACTGATATAAACCAAGTCTTACAGTGGACCACTGATATAAACAAAGTCTTCCAGTGGACCACTGATATAAACCAAGTCTTCCAGTGGACCACTGATATAAACCAAGTCTTCCAGTGGACCACTGATATAAACCAAGTCTTCCAGTGGACCACTAATACAAACCAAGTCTTCCAGTGGACCACTAATATAAACCAAGTCTTCCAGTAGACCACTGATATAAACCAAGTCTTCCAGTGGACCACTGATATAAACCAAGTCTTCCAGTGGACCACTGATATAAACCAAGTCTTACAGTGGACCACTAATATAAACCAAGTCTTCCAGTAGACCACTGATATAAACCAAGTCTTCCAGTGGACCACTAATATAAACCAAGTCTTCCAGCGGACCACTGATATAAACCAAGTCTTCCAGCGGACCACTGATATAAACCAAGTCTTCCAGCGGACCACTGATATAAACCAAGTCTTCCAGTGGACCACTGATATAAACCAAGTCTTCCAGCGGACCACTGATATAAACCAAGTCTTCCAGTGGACCACTGATATAAACCAAGTCTTCCAGCGGACCACTGATATAAACCAAGTCTTACAGTGGACCACTGATATAAACCAAGTCTTGCAGTAGACCACTAATATAAACCAAGTCTTCCAGTGGACCACTGATATAAACCAAGTCTTCCAGTGGACCACTGATATAAACCAAGTCTTCCAGTGGACCACTGATATAAACCAAGTCTTCCAGTAGACCACTGATATAAACCAAGTCTTCCAGTGGACCACTGATATAAACCAAGTCTTCCAGTAGACCACTGATATAAACCAAGTCTTATAGTGGACCACTGATATAAACCAAGTCTTCCAGTAGACCACTGATATAAACCAAGTCTTATAGTGGACCACTGATATAAACCAAATCTTCCAGTAGACCACTGATATAAACCAAGTCTTATAGTGGACCACTGATATAAACCAAATCTTATAGTGGACCACTGATATAAACCAAGTCTTCCAGTGGACCACTGATATAAACCAAGTCTTACAGTGGACCACTGATATAAACCAAGTCTTCCAGTGGACCACTGATATAAACCAAGTCTTCCAGTGGACCACTGATATAAACCAAGTCTTCCAGTGGACCACTGATATAAACCAAGTCTTCCAGTGGACCACTGATATAAACCAAGTCTTCCAGTGGACCACTGATATAAGCCAAGTCTTCCAGTGGACCACTGATATAAACCAAGTCTTCCAGTGGACCACTGATATAAACCAAGTCTTGCAGTAGACCACTAATATAAACCAAGTCTTCCAGTGGACCACTGATATATACCAAGTCTTCCAGTGGACCACTGATATAAACCAAGTCTTCCAGTGGACCACTGATATAAACCAAGTCTTGCAGTAGACCACTGATATAAACCAAGTCTTCCAGTGGACCACTGATATAAACCAAGTCTTCCAGTGGACCACTGACGTAATCCAAGTCTTCCAGTGGGAGTGATAATGTCAAAAGATCTCACATTCAAGGGGTACAATAATGTTATTATTGCAACTGTAAGGAAAATGATAGGTTGGATAACTAGAACCTTCAAAACAACAGATGGTGAGCCAGTGATGACACTCTTCAGATCACTTGTTCTCTCTAGGCTGAAATGTTACTGTGTATTAACGTACCTTCAAGACAAGCAGAATTACTGAGCTGGAAAATGTACAGAGAATCTTCACAGCTTGTATACACTCAGTCTAGCACCTAAATTACTGCTTGAAGTTGCTACAACTGTACTCCTTACAATGTAGGAGAGAAAGACACATCATAATCTACAATTGGAAGATACTGGAGGGACTGATACTAAACCA
>NC_091349.1:8215794-8220794 GCF_038502225.1 Cherax quadricarinatus
GGAGGGAGGGTAGGAGGGAGGGAGGGAGGGAGGAGGGAGTGTAGGAGGGAGGGTGAGGAGGAGGGTAGGAGAGAGGGCAGGAGGAGGGAGGAGGAGGGCAGGAGGGAGGTGGAGGAGGAGGGGTGGAGGAGGAGGGTAGGAGAGAGGGAGGAGGAGTGGGTAGGAGGGAGGGTAGGAGGGAGTGAGAGTGAGAGAGAGGGAGGGTAGGAGGGAGGGTGGCAGGGAGGGAGGGGGAGGGAGGGAGGAGGGAGGGAGGAGGGAGTAGGAGGGAGAGTAGGAGGGAGGGTAGGAGGAGGGTAGGGAGGGAGGGTAGGAGGGAGGGTGGGAGGGAGGGTGGGAGGGAGGGTTGGGAGGAGGGTAGGAGGGAGGGTAGGAGGAGGAGGGTGGAGGAGGAGGGTAGGAGGAGGGAGGGTAGGAGGAGGGTAGGAGGGAGAGGGTAGGAGGAGGGTAGGAGAGAGAGGGTAGGAGGGAGGGTGGAGGAGTGGCAGGAGGGAGGGTAGGAGGAGAGAGAAGAGAGGAGGGAGGGTAGGAGGGAGGGTAGGAGGAGGGTGGGAGGAGGGTAGGAGGAGGAGGAGAGGAGGAGGGTGGGAGGGAGGGTGGGTAGGGAGGGAGGGAGGAGGGAGGGTAGGAGGGAGGGTGGGAGGAGGAGGGTAGGAGGAGAGAGAAGTGAGGAGGGAGGGTAGGAGGGAGGGTAGGAGGGAGGGTAGGAGAGAGGGTAGGAGGGAGGGTAGGAGGGAGGGTAGGGAGGGAGGGTAGGGAGAGAGGGTAGGAGAGAGGGTAGGAGAGAGGTAGGAGGGAGGTAGGAGAGAGGGTAGGAGGGAGGG
The DNA here is from genome assembly GCF_038502225.1 of Cherax quadricarinatus. Taxonomy (NCBI): domain Eukaryota; kingdom Metazoa; phylum Arthropoda; class Malacostraca; order Decapoda; family Parastacidae; genus Cherax; species Cherax quadricarinatus. The sequence goes on from NC_091349.1 coordinate 8,216,619, forward strand.
TAGGAGGGAGTGTAGGAGGGAGGGAGGGAGAGTAGGGAGGAGGGAGGGTAGGAGGAGGGAGGGTAGGAGGAGGGTAGGAGGGAGGGTAGGAGGAGGGTAGGAGGAGGGTAGGAGGAGGGAGGAGGAGGGTGGAGGAGGAGGGTAGGAGAGAGGGTGGGAGGGAGGGGGGAGGGCAGGAGGAGGTAGGAGGAGGGGTAGGAGAGATGGAGGAGAGGAGGGAGGAGGGAGGGCAGGAGGGAGGGCAGGAGGGAGGGCAGGAGGGAGGGTGGAGGAGGGTGGGCAGGAGAGGGTAGGAGAGAGGGAGGAGCGGGAGGGAGGGTAGGAGGGGAGGTAGGAGGGAGGGTGGAGGGAGGGTAGGGAGAGGGTAGGAGAGAGGGTAGGAGGAGGGAGGGAGGGAGGGAGGTAGGAGGGAGGGGGGGAGAGGGAGGGTAGGAGAGAAGGTGGGAGGAGGGAGGGGTGGGGAGGAGGGAGGGAGGTGGGAGGGAGGAGAGAGGGTAGGAGGGAGGGAGGGAGGAGGGAGGGTAGGAGGGAGGGTAGGAGGAGGGTAGGAGGGGAAGGCAGGAGGGAGGGTAGGAGAGGGAGGGAGGAGGAGGGTAGGAGGGAGGGTAGGAGGGAGGGTAGGAGGAGAGGGTAGGAGGATGGGAGAGAGGGAGGTGGAGGAGAGGGTAGGAGGGAGGGTGGTAGGAGGGAGGGTAGGAGGGAGGTAGGAGGGAGGGTGGGAAGAGGAGGGTAGAAGAGAGGGTAGGAGAGGGGAGGGCAGGGAGGGAGGGTGGAGGAGGGTAGGAGGGAGGGTAGGAGGGAGGGTCAGGAGGAGGGTAGGAGGAGAGGGTAGGAGGAGGGTGGGAGGGGGGGGTAGGAGGGAGGGTAGGAGGGAGGGTAGGGAGAGGGTGGAGGGAGGGTGAGGAGGGAGGTTAGGAGGGAGGGTAGGAGGGAGGTGGAGGGAGGGCAGGAGGGAGGGTGGAGGAGGGAGGGTAGCAGGGGAGTGTTGGAGGGAGGGTAGGAGGGAGTGGTAGGAGGGAGGGTAGGAGGGAGGGTAGGAGGAGGGTAGGAGGGAGGGTGGAGGAGGGGAGGAGGAGGAGGGTAGGAGGAGGAGGAGGGTGAGGAGGGAGGTGGTTAGGAGGGAGGGTAGGAGGGAGGGTAGGAGAGGGAGGTAGGAGGGATGTAGGGAGGAGGGTAGGAGGGAGGGTGGAGGGAGTGTAGGAGGGAGGGTAGGAGGGAGGGTGGGAGGGAGTAGGAGGGAGTGTAGGAGGAGGGTAAGGAGGGAGGTGGAGGGAGGAGTAGGGAGGGAGGGTAGAGGAGGGTAGGAGGAGGGTAGGAGGGAGGAGGAGGGGAGGGTAGGAGGGAGGGTAGGAGGGAGTGTAGGAGGGAGGGTAGGGAGGGAGGGTGGAGGGAGGGAGGAGGGAGGTGGGAGGAGGGAGGGCAGGAGGGAGGTAGGAGGGAGGGTAGGAGGGAGGGAGGGAGGAAGGGTAGGAGGGAGGGTATGAGGGAGGGTAGAGGAGGGAGTAGGAGGGAGGGTAGGAGGAGGTAGGAGGAGGGTAGGAGGGAGGGTAGGAGGGAGGGAGGAGGAGGTAGGAGGAGTGGGAGGGAGGTAGGAGGGAGGTAGGAGGGAGGGTAGGAGGGAGGGTAGTGGAGGGAGGGTAGAGGGAGGGTGTGGGTAGGAGGGAGGGTAGGAGGGAGGGTGGGAGGAGGGAGTGTAGGAGGGAGGGTGGGAGGGAGGGTGGAGGAGGGTAGGAGGAGGTAGGAGGGAGGGTGGAGGGAGGGAGGTAGGAGGAGGAGGAGGGAGGGTAGGAGGAGGGTAGGAGGAGGGCAGGAGGGAGTGTAGGAGGAGGGTAGGAGGGAGGGTAGGAGGGAGGGTAGGAGGGAGGAGGAGGGAGTAGGAGGAGGAGGGTGGAGGAGGAGGTAGGATGGAGTGTAGGAGGGAGTAGGGAGGGAGTGGAGGAGGGAGGGTAGGAGGGAGAGGGTAGGAGGAGGTAGGAGGGAGTAGGAGGGAGGACTAGGAGGGAGGGTGGAGGAGGAGGGTAGGAGGGAGGGTAGGAGGAGGAGGGAGGAGGTGGGAGGAGGGTAGGGAGGGAGGGTAGGGAGGGAGGGTAGGAGGGAGTGTAGAGGGAGGTAGGAGGGAGTGGAGGGAGGGAGGGAGGGAGGAGGGTGAGGGAGTGGGTAGGAGGAGGGTAGGAGGGAGGGTGAGGAGGGAGGGTAGGAGGGAGGTGGAGGAGGGTGGGAGGAGGAGGCAGGAGGAGGGTGGAGGAGGGCAGGAGGAGGTGGGAGGAGGGAGGAGGGAGGAGGAGGGAGGTAGGAGGGAGGGAGGGAGGGAGGGAGGAGGGAGTAGGGAGTGGGTAGGAGGGAGGCAGGAGGGAGGGTAGGAGGGAGGGTAGGAGGGAGGGAGGAGGGAGGGTAGGAGGGAGGGTAGGAGGGAGGGAGGAGGAGGGAGGGTAGGAGGGAGGGTGGGAGGAGGGAGGAGGGGAGTAGGAGGAGGGGGGAGGAGGGAGGTGGAGGGAGGAGGGAGGGTAGGAGGGAGGGTAGGAGGGAGTAGGAGGGAGTGGTAGGAGGAGGGTGGGGAGGAGGGAGGTGGGAGGGAGGGAGGGAGGAGGGAGGGAAGGAGGGAGGGTGAGGAGGGAGGGAGGAGGGAGGGAGGAGGGAGGGAGGAGGAGGGTAGGAGGGAGGGTAGGAGGGAAGGAGGTAGGGAGGAAGGAGGGAGTGAGGAGGAGGGAGGAGGGAGGGTAGGAGGGAGGGTAGGAGGGAGGTATGGGAGGGGAGGGTAGGAGGGAGGGTAGGAGGAGTGTAGGAGGGAGGAGGGAAGGAGTGTAGTAGGGAGGGAAGGAGGGAGGGTAGGAGGGAGGGTAGGCAGGAGGGTAGTAGGGAGGGTAGGAGGGAGGGTAGGAGGAGAGCAAGGAGGGGAGGGAAGGAGGGAGGGTAGGAGGGAGGGAGGGAGGAGTGGAGTGCAGGAGGAGGCAGGATGGAGGGAGGAGGGAGGAGGGTAGAGAGGAGGAGAGGGAGGGAGGGAGGAGGGGGAGGAGGAAGGTAGGAGGGAGGGTGTAGGAGGAGGGTAGGAGGAGGGTGAGGGAGGAGGGTAGGAGGGAGGGAGGGTGGGAGGGAGGAGGGGAGGAGGGAGAGTAGAAGGAGGGGTAGGAGGGAGGGAGGAGGGAGGGAGGGAGGGTAGGTGGAGGGAGGGAGGAGGGAGGGTGGTAGGAGGGAGGGTAGGAGGAGGGTAGGAGAGAGGAGAGAGGGAAGGTGGGAGGGAGGGAGGGTAGGAGGGAGGGTAGGAGGGAGGGAGAGAGGGAAGAAGGAGGGAAGGAGGGAGTAGGGAGGGGTAGGAGGGAGGGTAGGAGGGAGGGTAGGAGGGAGAGTAGGAGGAGGGTGGAGGAGGGAGAGAGGGAGGGTAGGAGGGATGGCAGGAGGGAGGGTAGGAGGGAGGGTAGGAGGAGAGGAGGTAGGGTAGGGAGGGAGGAGAGATAGCAGGAGGGACGGTAGGAGGGAGGGAGAGACTGATGGCAGGGGAGGGAGGAGAGAGGGAAGGAGGGAGGGAGGAGGAGGGCAGGGAGGGAGGGAGGAGGAGGAGGTAGGAGGGAGGGAGAGAGGAGGGCAGGGTAGGAGGGAGAGTAGGAGGGAGGGAGAGAGGGAGGGTAGGAGGGAGTAGGAGGGAGGGTAGGAGGGAGGGTAGGAGAGAGGGTAGGAGAGAGGGTAGGAGGGAGGAGAGAGGAAGGAGGGAGTGTAGGAGGGAGTGTAGGAGGGAGGGTAGGAGGGAGGAGAGAGGAGGGCAGGAGGGAGGAGAGAGGGGAGGGTAGGAGGGAGGGTAGGAGGGAGTGGTAGGAGGGAGGTAGGAGAGAGGGTAGGAGGGAGGGAGAGAGGGAAGGAGGGAGGAGGGAGGGTAGGAGGGAGAGCAGGAGGGGAGGGTAGGAGGGAGGAGAGAGAGGAGGGGTAGGAGGAAGGATAGGAGGAGTGGAGGAGGGAGGGTAGGAGGGAGGGCAGGAGGGAGAGTAGGAGGGAGGTAGGAGGGAGGGTAGGAGGGGAGGAGGCAGGAGGGAGGGTAGGAGGGGAGGCAGGAGGGAGGGAGGAGGGTAGGAGGGGAGGGTAGGAGGGGAGGGTAGGAGGGAGAGAGGAGGAGGGAGAGAGGGAGGGCAGGAGGGAGGGTAGGGAGGGAGGGTAGGAGGGAGGGAGGAGAGAGGAGGGTAGGAGGAG
>NC_091349.1:8225794-8228294 GCF_038502225.1 Cherax quadricarinatus
GAAAGAAACCGAGAACATTGAAAAAGACCAGAAAACATTATGAAACATAACAGAAGACAAAACGTTGGTAAACATTGAAAAAAAAATCATAAAACATAAGAAAACACCAGTAAACATCCGCAAGATATGGGAAAAAAACACCAGCAAACATTATCAAAACATGGGTAAAAAAACACCCGCAAACATCATCAAAACATGGAAAAAAACACCCGCAAACATCATCAAAACATGGGAAAAAAACACCCGCAAACATCATCAAAACATGGGGAAAAAAACACCAGCAAACATCATCAAAACATGGGAAAAAAACACCAGCAAACATCATCAAAACATGGAAAAAAAACACCAGCAAACATCATCAAAACATGGGAAAAAAACACCCGCAAACATCATCAAAACATGGGAAAAAAACACCTGGAGTTTACCTGGACCTGGAGAGAGTTTCGGGGGTCAACGCCCCCGCGGCCCGGTCTGTGACCAGGCCTCCTGGTGGATCAGCGCCTGATCAACCAGGCTGTTGCTGCTGGCTGCACGCAAACCAACGTACGAGCCACAGCCCGGCTGATCAGGAACTGCCTTTAGGTGCTTGTCCAGTGCCAGCTTGAAGACTGCCAGGGGTCTGTTGGTAATCCCCCTTATGTGTGCTGGGAGGCAGTTGAACAGTCTCGGTCCCCTGACACTTATTGTATGGTCTCTTAACGTGCTAGTGACACCCCTGCTTTTCATTGGGGGATAGGTGCATCGTCTGCCAAGTCTTTTGCTTTGTAGTGAGTGATTTTCGTGTGCAAGTTCGGTACTAGTCCCTCTAGGATTTTCCAGGTGTATATAATCATGTATCTCTCCCTCCTGCGTTCCAGGGAATACAGGTTTAGAAACCAGCAAACATCATCAAAACATAGGAAAAAAACACCAGCAAACATCATCAAAACATGGGGAAAAAACACCAGCAAACATCATCAAAACATGGGGGAAAAAACACCAGCAAACATCATCAAAACATAGGAAAAAAAACAGCAAACATCATCAAAACATGGGGAAAAACACCAGCAAACATCATCAAAACATGGGGAAAAAAACACCAGCAAACATCATCAAAACATGGGGAAAAAACACCAGCAAACATCACCAAAACATGGGGAAAAAAACACCAGCAAACATCATCAAAACATGGGAAAAAAACACCAGCAAACATCATCAAAACATAGGAAAAAAAACACCAGCAAACATCATCAAAACATGGGGAAAAAACACCAGCAAACATCATCAAAACATGGGGAAAAAAACACCAGCAAACATCATCAAAACATGGGAAAAAAAAACACCAGCAAACATCATCAAAACATGGGGAAAAAAAACACCAGCAAACATCATCAAAACATGGGGAAAAAAAACACCAGCAAACATCATCAAAACATGGGAAGAAAACACCAGCAAACATCATCAAAACATGGGGGAAAAAAACACCAGCAAACATCATCAAAACATGGGAAAAAAAAACACCAGCAAACATCATCAAAACATGGGGAAAAAAACACCAGCAAACATCATCAAAACATGGGGAAAAAAAACACCAGCAAACATCATCAAAACATGGGAAGAAAACACCAGCAAACATCATCAAAACATGGGGGAAAAAAACACCAGCAAACATCATCAAAACATGGGAAAAAAACACCAGCAAACATCATCAAAACATGGGGGAAAAAAACAGCAGAAAACATCAGAACGCATCAGAAACCGTCAGAAAACACCAGCAAACATTGGAAAAAAAACCCACCAGCAAACATGTGAATGTGGGCCAGTGTTTACCCCCCGGGGGGAGGGGGAGGGGAGGGGGAGGGGAAGGGGGGAGGGGCAGGGGGAGGGGGAGGGGGGAGGGGAGAGGGGGGAGGGGGAGGGGGGAGGGGAGGGGGGTCCCCACACTCCAGCAGTGTTGACCTCGTATCATTTTAACAGTAATTGGCCATTAAGGATTTTCCATCCGTTAATTACACAATAACAAACACAAAATATAACCCCTCCCCCTCTCCCCTCCTCCTCCCCTCCCTCCCCGTCCCCCTTCCCCTTCCCCCTTCCTCCCCCAACCTCATAGGTGGGTAATTATTTTAGGGCCGAATGCATAAAATTGTTTTTGTTTTTGTTTTTCTTTGTTTTTGTTTGAAAATTGTATATGTCGGTTGTGCTTGTTTGTTTGTTGTGATTAGTGTAGTAGTAATTACAGGTCCAGTGGACCATTGGAACTAATTGAGTAATTAAGGTGGCAATGAATAGTGATAATTAATGTAATTGATGTTTGTGAGAGAGAGACAGAGAAAGAGTGAGAGAGACAGAGAGAGAGAATAAGAGACAGACAGGCAGACAGACAGGCAGATATACAGACAGCCAGCGACACAGAGAGACCAATAGACAGAAAGACAGAGAGACACAGACAAATAGAAAGAGAGAGAGAGAGAGAGAGAGAGAGAGAGAGAGAGAGAGAGAGAGAGAGTGAGAGAGAGAG
>NC_091349.1:8245794-8255794 GCF_038502225.1 Cherax quadricarinatus
TTATCGCAGTGGGGGCCCCCGAACTGCAATACTCTGAAATGGGTTGGGTGGTCGGGAGGACAAGCCACTGGATGTGTGACGGATGTTGAATAAGTGGAACATACTCTGGGCATACTACACTCCTCTACAGTCAATTATTTACTCTGTATAATTCTACAATACTGGGGGACCTTCTATTCTACTGTACCTCATCTACCCATATACACCCTTCTGTGTCCCTCTATTGTCTGTAATGGTTTGACAAAGCTACTGGAGAGCGAAACGTTGCCACAGTGAAATGTCGCATTAATTGAACTTATATCCCCTTACGTACAGGAATGAATATAACGCCTTAAACAGCCGTGTTACCTGATGGTTGCGGAGGTTATCCGAAAACTGGTAATTGTTCAGGTAACAGTAATTTCTGTTGCTGTAATGACCTTTGTAACTGTCTACGTAAGAATTAATGAAATGCCTGTTAAGCTGTTTAGTAGAGAAGGAAGTGAGAGGGATGGAGAGGGAAGTGAGAGGGGTGGAGAGGGATAAGTGGGCGGGTGAAGGAGGGACGTGTAGGGAGTGGATGAGGGAGAGGAAGATACGGAGTGGGTGAGAGGGATAGGCAGTGGGTGAAGGAGAGTTAGAGAGTCGAGTGAGAGGGCTAGGGATTGGGTGAGAGGAATAGAATAGATGAGAGAGAAATAGGGAGTGGCTTCGATTGAGAAAGAGAGAGTGGAATGAAGATGGGGGGATAGAGAGAGAGAGTGAGGAGAGAGAGAGAGAGAGAGAGAGAGAGAGAGAGAGAGAGAGAGAGAGAGAGAGAGAGAGAGAGAGAGAGAGAGAGAGAGAGAGAGAGAGAGAGAGAGAGAGAGAGATAGAGAGAGTGAAAGAGGGGGGAGAGAGAGTGAGAAAGGGACAACATATGTTGTAATAATCATGTTACTCGCGTCATCAGAGGACCATTCACTACATCATTGCCCAATATCAAATTATACATTACTGTTATTAAATCATTGGTCCCCCGGGATAACCAAACTACGCCCCCGGTGGAACCTCGGGGAGAGGGGAGGGAGTGAGGGGAGGAGTGAGAGGGGAGGGGAGAAAGAGAGGTGAGGGTAGGTATGGATAGGGGATGGAAATATTCACATCATATACAAAATCTATGCACACACACACACAGGAGCTGTGAATCGACCCCTGCAACCACAATTAGGTGAGCACACACACAAACACACCAGCATTCTGTGTTACTGAAAAAAAATCCTGCAGGACAAAACGTCTTTCAGCAAATGCACCCCAGGTGTTGCGCCTGTGTTTGCTTCGACATTCTACCAAAGTACTTGATACAAGTACCAGACAGGATCCAAACACGTATTGTTCTCACTTAACCACACTGTAGTAGGGTCACCCCAAAAAAAGAAACACACACACCATCATTCACTCAACAGCTGTCTTGTCAGAAATACACACAAACACCACTAGTCAAATGATCCTCGGAGCTGCAACATGTCGACCTGCTCATTCCAACAGATCTGACTAGAATTAGTTATAACTCACATAACAGAAGACATAACTAAGTCAATAGAAGAATTAAGTAACGGAAGAACTAATGAAGTCAACGGAGGAATTAAGTCAACAGAGGAATTAAGCCAACAGAAAAACTAATTAAGTCAACAGAAAAACTTAATTAATTCAACAGGAGAACTAATTAACTGTACTCTGCTTGATAGTGCTTGAACACGCCTTCACAATAGGGGGTATCAAAGCTTATTCTTTGGATAACATTGGATAACTGACAAGCCAGGCTGAGGGACTGACCACCTCAAAACTACGTCTTCAAGGCTGATGGAGAGATAATATCGTCTTCACATCTCTACTGCTTCTGCTCACTCTTCTGTACTTGACTGAAGACGCCTACTGTGTAGGCGAAAAGCTGCGGAATAGATACCTATTGTATACCATTTATATACCGGTATTATATACTATTTTAATATTCACTTTTAATCCAATTTCCTATCCGGTTATCTCACTCTAACAGCGGAGGGACGGGTGATCGAGCATCACAATATCGGAGGCCTCGGACTGACACTTCCTTGGTCAAGTGTCTTCCCTAGCAGCTCGTCAGAGGCAAGAAATGTCATCAATAAGTGCTCGACGTTCTCCACTATAACAGTGGAATTAGGAACCTGTCTACTGAGTTACCATCTTGAGCTGAGTTCTTGCATCCCTGCACCACTGTAGCATCACTGAAATTCAGCACAGTTCTCTGTACCTTCAGTGTATATAAGGATTCTATGCTGATACAGCCGACATTTGGGCAAATATTTTGGTTAATGGGTTGGGGTTTGACAATGACCTGCCAGGCCGAGTCTGCTGCAATGTCCTCCATACTTACGTTCCTATTTGTCACCTCACTGTGACCTTCACTGCCATTCTCCGAGCACCAGCAGCACTTATCCCAGTGACTCTGTAAAGTGCTTTTATTTTTAAATAACAAAAGTCTTGATTATTATTGAGAGGCAGTGCTTATGTGTGTGTGTGTACATATATCAGTATAAAACGAGATTTAATTCCATATTTAAGTACGTCCAAGATTAGATTTCTGTCTCCCACAAACCTCTCCTAGAATCTCTTCCTCCACCCCTCCTTCCTTCCCTCACTTCCCCTTTCCTTCTCTCCCTCCCTCTGTTAGTTGTGTGGGGCAGCCTGGCACCCACCTCTTGACTTTGGGCACCCGTGTTTGTATATCGTTACTCTGGTGAAACACACGCCCCCCATCCCATTCATTCCACCCCTTTCCCCCATAAACCCCCAACCTCATTCCCCATGTCATCGTTAAAACTCACTCCTCCTTTCCTCCCCCCCTTTCTGATTCCTCCTTTCCCCTTTCTTCTTCACCTTTCCATCCCCCCTCCACTGCCATCCTGCCCGTTTCTCCTTGCCCCTCCTCCCCTCCCCCCTCCCTCCTCGCCACATCCTCTCAATGCAGTAAAATAGCGGAGTGTTGCTGAAATTTGTTCGTGGTAAACACGACCATTCAGTAGGCAGTGCGAGGCGTGTTTTCACCAAGCCTGGCCTTATTATAACACAGTTTATTCAGTGTGGTAGTATCTTCCTGAGTCCTGCCTTCCTTGTGTGTGTGTGTGTGTGTGTGTGTTTATCCTTATTAATGGTACGTTTCGCCCACTAGGAACATTTTTTTTTTCAATCCAGTGCAGCGAATATTTGGTGAAATGAGTAGAAACGAAAAGAAATTTTAGAGGTAATTAGTCCTCAGCCTTGTAAAACTATACACGGAAGAGAGTATAAAATAAGGGGATCAGTCCCTTAACCAGGAAGCCTGTGTTCAGAGATTCACCAAGACTAAGAAATTGAACACCTACTTCTAGGCCGAGGGACTCATTACTTCAGCATCTACTGTCCTCGTATATCATCTCTGGACTGAACTGATGAAGCCACTGGTAAGCGAAACGTCTTCAAATAAAAGTAACCAGGTGATGTACATGTGTCGTGTTCCTCATCACTTTCCAACCAGTCTTTCACATATATGTATATATATATATATATATATATATATATATATATATATATATATATATATATATATATATATATATATATATATATATATATATGCAAAACAACCACTCTGAAAGAATAGAGAAATTCCAAGCACTTTCGTGACTACTCACATTATCAAGGAACTGTATATATATATATATATATATATATATATATATATATATATATATATATATATATATATATATATATATATATATATATATATATATATATTATTTTGTTATTAACACATCAGCCGTCTCCCACCAAGGCAGGGTGGCCCGAGAAAGAAAAACTTTCATCATTCACTCCGTCACTGTTGCCAGAAGGGTGCTTTACACTACAGTTATAAAACTGCAACATTAACACCCCTCCTTCAGAGTGCAGGCACTGTACTTCCCATCTCCAGGACTCAAGTCCAGCCTGTCACTTTCCCTGAATCCTTTCATAAATGTTACTTTGCTCACACTCATTTTCCTTACAGTTGCAATAATAACATTATTGTATACCTTGAGTGTGAGATCTGACATTATCACTAACACTGGAAGACTTGGTTTATGTCAGTGGTCCACTGGAAGACTTGGTTTATGTCAGTGGTCCACTGGAAGACTTGGTTTATGTCAGTGGTCCACTGGAAGACTTGGTTTATATCAGTGGTCTACTGGAAGACTTGGTTTATGTCAGTGGTCCACTGGAAGACTTGGTTTATATCAGTGGTCTACTGGAAGACTTGGTTTATATCAGTGGTCTACTGGAAGACTTGGTTTATATCAGTGGTCTACTGGAAGACTTGGTTTATTTCAGTGGTCTACTGGAAGACTTGGTTTATGTCAGTGGTCCACTGGAAGACTTGGTTTATGTCAGTGGTCCACTGGAAGACTTGGTTTATATCAGTGGTCTACTGGAAGACTTGGTTTATATCAGTGGTCTACTGGAAGACTTGGTTTATATCAGTGGTCTACTGGAAGACTTGGTTTATATCAGTGGTCTACTGGAAGACTTGGTTTATGTCAGTGGTCCACTGGAAGACTTGGTTTATGTCAGTGGTCCACTGGAAGACTTGGTTTATATCAGTGGTCTACTGGAAGACTTGGTTTATGTCAGTGGTCCACTGGAAGACTTGGTTTATATCAGTGGTCTACTGGAAGACTTGGTTTATGTCAGTGGTCCACTGGAAGACTTGGTTTATATCAGTGGTCTACTGGAAGACTTGGTTTATGTCAGTGGTCCACTGGAAGACTTGGTTTATGTCAGTTCAGTGGTCCACTGGAAGACTTGGTTTATATCAGTGGTCCACTGGAAGACTTGGTTTATATCAGTGGTCCACTGGAAGACTTGGTTTATATCAGTGGTCCATTGGAAGACTTGGTTTATATCAGTGGTCCACTGGAAGACTTGGTTTATATCAGTGGTCCACTGGAAGACTTGGTTTATATCAGTGGTCCACTGGAAGACTTGGTTTATATCGGTGGTCCACTCTAAGACTTGGTTTATATCAGTGGTCCACTGGAAGACTTGGTTTATATCAGTGTTCCACTGGAAGACTTGGTTTACATCAGTGGTCCACTGGAAGACTTGGTTTATATCAGTGGTCCACTGGAAGACTTGGTTTATATCAGTGGTCCACTGGAAGACTTGGTTTATATCGGTGGTCCACTCTATGACTTGGTTTATATCAGTGGTCCACTGGAAGACTTGGTTTATATCAGTGGTCCACTGGAAGACTTGGTTTATATCAGTGGTCTACTGGAAGACTTGGTTTATATCAGTGGTCTACTGCAAGACTTGGTTTATGTCAGTGGTCCACTGCAAGACTTGGTTTATATCGGTGGTCCACTCTAAGACTTGGTTTATATCAGTGGTCCACTGGAAGACTTGGTTTATATCAGTGGTCCACTGGAAGACTTGGTTTATATCAGTGGTCCACTGGAAGACTTGGTTTATATCAGTGGTCCACTGGAAGACTTGGTTTATACCAGTGGTCCACTGGAAGACTTAGTTTATATCAGTGGTCCACTGGAAGACTTGGTTTATATCAGTGGTCCACTGGAAGACTTAGTTTATATCAGTGGTCCACTGGAAGACTTGGTTTATATCAGTGGTCCACTGGAAGACTTGGTTTATATCAGTGGTCCACTGGAAGACTTGGTTTATATCAGTGGTCCATTGGAAGACTTGGTTTATATCAGTGATCCACTGGAAGACTTGGTTTATATCAGTGGTCCACTGGAAGACTTGGTTTATATCAGTGGTCCACTGGAAGACTTGGTTTATATCAGTGGTCCACTGGAAGACTTGGTTTATATCAGTGGTCCACTGGAAGACTTTGTTTATATCAGTGGTCCACTGGAAGATTTGGTTTATATCAGTGGTCCACTGGAAGACTTGGTTTATATCAGTGGTCCACTGGAAGACTTGGTTTATATCAGTGGTCCTCTGGAAGACTTGGCTTATATCAGTGGTCCACTGGAAGACTTGGTTTATATCAGTGGTCCATTGGAAGACTTGGTTTATATCAGTGGTCCACTGGAAGACTTGGTTTATATCAGTGGTCCACTGGAAGACTTGGTTTACATCAGTGGTCCACTGGAAGACTTGGTTTATACCAGTGGTCCACTGGAAGACTTAGTTTATATCAGTGGTCCACTGGAAGACTTGGTTTATATCAGTGGTCCACTGGAAGACTTGGTTTATATCAGTGGTCCATTGGAAGACTTGGTTTATGTCAGTGATCCACTGGAAGACTTGGTTTATATCAGTGGTCCACTGGAAGACTTGGTTTATATCAGTGGTACACTGGAAGACTTGGTTTATATCAGTGGTCCACTGGAAGACTTGGTTTATATCAGTGGTCCACTGGAAGACTTAGTTTATATCAGTGGTCCACTGGAAGATTTGGTTTATATCAGTGGTCCACTGGAAGACTTGGTTTATATCAGTGGTCCACTGGAAGACTTGGTTTATATCAGTGGTCCTCTGGAAGACTTGGTTTATATCAGTGGTCCACTGGAAGACTTGGTTTATATCAGTGGTCCACTGGAAGACTTGGTTTATATCAGTGGTCCACTGGAAGATTTGGTTTATATCAGTGGTCCACTGGAAGACTTGGTTTATATCAGTGGTCCACTGGAACACTTGGTTTATATCAGTGGTCCACTGGAAGATTTGGTTTATATCAGTGGTCCACTGGAAGACTTGGTTTATATCAGTGGTCCACTGGAACACTTGGTTTATATCAGTGGTCCACTGGAAGACTTGGTTTATATCAGTGGTCCACTGGAAGACTTGGTTTATATCAGTGGTCCACTGGAAGACTTGGTTTATATCAGTGGTCCACTGGAAGACTTGGTTTATATCAGTGGTCCACTGGAACACTTGGTTTATATCAGTGGTCCACTGGAAGACTTGGTTTATATCAGTGGTCCACTGGAAGACTTAGTTTATATCAGTGGTCCACTGGAAGATTTGGTTTATATCAGTGGTCCACTGGAAGACTTGGTTTATATCAGTGGTCCACTGGAAGACTTGGTTTATATCAGTGGTCCTCTGGAAGACTTGGTTTATATCAGTGGTCCACTGGAAGACTTGGTTTATATCAGTGGTCCACTGGAAGACTTGGTTTATATCAGTGGTCCACTGGAAGATTTGGTTTATATCAGTGGTCCACTGGAAGACTTGGTTTATATCAGTGGTCCACTGGAACACTTGGTTTATATCAGTGGTCCACTGGAAGATTTGGTTTATATCAGTGGTCCACTGGAAGACTTGGTTTATATCAGTGGTCCACTGGAACACTTGGTTTATATCAGTGGTCCACTGGAAGACTTGGTTTATATCAGTGGTCCACTGGAAGACTTGGTTTATATCAGTGGTCCACTGGAAGACTTGGTTTATATCAGTGGTCCACTGGAACACTTGGTTTATATCAGTGGTCCACTGGAAGACTTGGTTTATATCAGTGGTCCACTGGAAGACTTGGTTTATATCAGTGGTCCACTGGAACACTTGGTTTATATCAGTGGTCCACTGGAACACTTGGTTTATATCAGTGGTCCACTGGAACACTTGGTTTATATCAGTGGTCCACTGGAACACTTGGTTTATATCAGTGGTCCACTGGAAGATTTGGTTTATATCAGTGGTCCACTGGAAGACTTGGTTTATATCAGTGGTCCACTGGAACACTTGGTTTATATCAGTGGTCCACTGGAAGACTTGGTTTATATCAGTGGTCCACTGGAAGACTTGGTTTATATCAGTGGTCCACTGGAAGACTTGGTTTATATCAGTGGTCCACTGGAACACTTGGTTTATATCAGTGGTCCACTGGAAGACTTGGTTTATATCAGTGGTCCACTGGAAGACTTGGTTTATATCAGTGGTCCACTGGAACACTTGGTTTATATCAGTGGTCCACTGGAACACTTGGTTTATATCAGTGGTCCACTGGAACACTTGGTTTATATCAGTGGTCCACTGGAAGACTTGGTTTATATCAGTGGTCCACTGGAAGACTTGGTTTATATCAGTGGTCCACTGGAACACTTGGTTTATATCAGTGGTCCACTGGAACACTTGGTTTATATCAGTGGTCCACTGGAACACTTGGTTTATATCAGTGGTCCACTGGAAGACTTGGTTTATATCAGTGGTCCACTGGAAGACTTGGTTTATATCAGTGGTCCACTGGAAGACTTGGTTTATATCAGTGGTCCACTGGAACACTTGGTTTATATCAGTGGTCCACTGGAAGACTTGGTTTATATCAGTGGTCCACTGGAAGACTTGGTTTATATCAGTGGTCCACTGGAACACTTGGTTTATATCAGTGGTCCACTGGAACACTTGGTTTATATCAGTGGTCCACTGGAACACTTGGTTTATATCAGTGGTCCACTGGAACACTTGGTTTATATCAGTGGTCCACTGGAAGATTTGGTTTATATCAGTGGTCCACTGGAAGACTTGGTTTATATCAGTGGTCCACTGGAACACTTGGTTTATATCAGTGGTCCACTGGAAGACTTGGTTTATATCAGTGGTCCACTGGAAGACTTGGTTTATATCAGTGGTCCACTGGAAGACTTGGTTTATATCAGTGGTCCACTGGAACACTTGGTTTATATCAGTGGTCCACTGGAAGACTTGGTTTATATCAGTGGTCCACTGGAAGACTTGGTTTATATCAGTGGTCCACTGGAACACTTGGTTTATATCAGTGGTCCACTGGAACACTTGGTTTATATCAGTGGTCCACTGGAACACTTGGTTTATATCAGTGGTCCACTGGAAGACTTGGTTTATATCAGTGGTCCACTGGAAGACTTGGTTTATATCAGTGGTCCACTGGAACACTTGGTTTATATCAGTGGTCCACTGGAACACTTGGTTTATATCAGTGGTCCACTGGAACACTTGGTTTATATCAGTGGTCCACTGGAACACTTGGTTTATATCAGTGGTCCACTGGAAGACTTGGTTTATATCAGTGGTCCACTGGAAGACTTGGTTTATATCAGTGGTCCACTGGAACACTTGGTTTATATCAGTGGTCCACTGGAAGACTTGGTTTATATCAGTGGTCCACTGGAAGACTTGGTTTATATCAGTGGTCCACTGGAAGACTTGGTTTATATCAGTGGTCCTCTGGAAGACTTGGTTTATATCAGTGGTCCACTGGAAGACTTGGTTTATATCAGTGGTCCACTGGAAGACTTGGTTTATATCAGTGGTCCACTGGAAGATTTGGTTTATATCAGTGGTCCACTGGAAGACTTGGTTTATATCAGTGGTCCACTGGAACACTTGGTTTATATCAGTGGTCCACTGGAAGATTTGGTTTATATCAGTGGTCCACTGGAAGACTTGGTTTATATCAGTGGTCCACTGGAACACTTGGTTTATATCAGTGGTCCACTGGAAGACTTGGTTTATATCAGTGGTCCACTGGAAGACTTGGTTTATATCAGTGGTCCACTGGAAGACTTGGTTTATATCAGTGGTCCACTGGAAGACTTGGTTTATATCAGTGGTCCACTGGAACACTTGGTTTATATCAGTGGTCCACTGGAAGACTTGGTTTATATCAGTGGTCCACTGGAAGACTTAGTTTATATCAGTGGTCCACTGGAAGATTTGGTTTATATCAGTGGTCCACTGGAAGACTTGGTTTATATCAGTGGTCCACTGGAAGACTTGGTTTATATCAGTGGTCCTCTGGAAGACTTGGTTTATATCAGTGGTCCACTGGAAGACTTGGTTTATATCAGTGGTCCACTGGAAGACTTGGTTTATATCAGTGGTCCACTGGAAGATTTGGTTTATATCAGTGGTCCACTGGAAGACTTGGTTTATATCAGTGGTCCACTGGAACACTTGGTTTATATCAGTGGTCCACTGGAAGATTTGGTTTATATCAGTGGTCCACTGGAAGACTTGGTTTATATCAGTGGTCCACTGG
>NC_091349.1:8268294-8285794 GCF_038502225.1 Cherax quadricarinatus
CTATACTACATACAGCTAAGAGGCTGCCGTCACTATACTACATACAGCTAAGAGGCTGCCTTCACTATACTACATACAGTTAAGAGGCTGCCGTCACTATACTACATACAGCTACGAGGCTGCCTTCACTATACTACATACAGCTAAGAGGCTGCCGTCACTATACTACATACAGCTAAGAGGCTGCCTTCACTATACTACATACAGCTAAGAGGCTGCCGTCACTATACTACATACAGCTACGAGGCTGCCGTCACTATACTACATACAGCTAAGAGGCTGCCTTCACTATACTACATACAGCTAAGAGGCTGCCTTCACTATACTACATACAGCTAAGAGGCTGCCGTCACTATACTACATACAGCTACGAGGCTGCCTTCACTATACTACATACAGCTACGAGGCTGCCGTCACTATACTACATACAGCTAAGAGGCTGCCGTCACTATACTACATACAGCTACGAGGCTGCCTTCATTATACTACATACAGCTACGAGGCTGCCTTCACTACACTACATACAGCTAAGAGGCTGCCGTCACTATACTACATACAGCTAAGAGGCTGCCTTCACTATACTACATACAGCTAAGAGGCTGCCTTCACTATACTACATACAGCTACGGGGCTGCCTTCACTATACTACATACAGCTACGAGGCTGCCTTCACTATACTACATACAGCTAAGAGGCTGCCGTCACTATACTACATACAGCTACGAGGCTGCCTTCACTATACTACATACAGCTACGAGGCTGCCTTCACTATACTACATACAGCTACGAGGCTGCCTTCACTATACTACATACAGCTACGAGGCTGCCTTCACTATACTACATACAGCTACGAGGCTGCCTTCACTATACTACATACAGCTACGAGGCTGCCTTCACTATACTACATACAGCTACGAGGCTGCCTTCACTATACTACATACAGCTACGAGGCTGCCTTCACTATACTACATACAGCTACGAGGCTGCCTTCACTATACTACATACAGCTACGAGGCTGCCTTCACTATACTACATACAGCTACGAGGCTGCCTTCACTATACTACATACAGCTACGAGGCTGCCTTCACTATACTACATACAGCTACGAGGCTGCCGTCACTATACTACATACAGCTACGAGGCTGCCTTCACTATACTACATACAGCTACGAGGCTGCCGTCACTATACTACATACAGCTACGAGGCTGCCTTCACTATACTACATACAGCCACGAGGCTGCCGTCACTATACTACATACAGCTACGAGGCTGCCTTCACTATACTACATACAGCCACGAGGCTGCCGTCACTATACTACATACAGCTACGAGGCTGCCTTCACTATACTACATACAGCTACGAGGCTGCCTTCACTATACTACATACAGCTACGAGGCTGCCTTCACTATACTACATACAGCTACGAGGCTGCCGTCACTATACTACATACAGCTACGAGGCTGCCTTCACTATACTACATACAGCTACGAGGCTGCCTTCACTATACTACATACAGCTACGAGGCTGCCTTCACTATACTACATACAACTACGAGGCTGCCGTCACTATACTACATACAGCTACGAGGCTGCATTCACTATACTACATACAGCTACGAGGCTGCCGTCACTATACTACATACAGCTACGAGGCTGCCTTCACTATACTACATACAGCCACGAGGCTGCCGTCACTATACTATATACAGCTACGAGGCTACCTTCACTATACTACATACAGCCACGAGGCTGCCGTCACTATACTACATACAGCTACGAGGCTGCCTTCACTATACTACATACAGCTACGAGGCTGCCTTCACTATACTACATACAGCTACGAGGCTGCCTTCACTATACTACATACAGCTACGAGGCTGCCTTCACTATACTACATACAGCTACGAGGCTGCCTTCACTATACTACATACAGCTACAGGCTGCCTTCACTATACTACATACAGCTAGAGGCTGCCTTCACTATACTACATACAGCTACGAGGCTGCCTTCACTATACTACATACAACTACGAGGCTGCCGTCACTATACTACATACAGCTACGAGGCTGCCTTCACTATACTACATACAACTACGAGGCTGCCGTCACTATACTACATACAGCTACGAGGCTGCCTTCACTATACTACATACAGCTACGAGGCTGCCTTCACTATACTACATACAACTACGAGGCTGCCTTCACTATACTACATACAGCTACGAGGCTGCCTTCACTATACTACATACAACTACGAGGCTGCCGTCACTATACTACAAACAGCTACGAGGCTGCCTTCACTATACTACATACAACTACGAGGCTGCCGTCACTATACTACAAACAGCTACGAGGCTGCCTTCACTATACTACATACAACTACGAGGCTGCCGTCACTATACTACATACAGCTACGAGGCTGCCTTCACTATACTACATACAACTACGAGGCTGCCGTCACTATACTACAAACAGCTACGAGGCTGCCTTCACTATACTACATACAACTACGAGGCTGCCGTCACTATACTACAAACAGCTACGAGGCTGCCTTCACTATACTACTAACAGCTACGAGGCTGCCTTCACTATACTACAAACAGCTACGAGGCTGCCTTCACTATACTACATACAGCTACGAGGCTGCCTTCACTATACTACATACAGCTACGAGGCTGCCGTCACTATACTACATACAGCTACGAGGCTGCCGTCACTATACTACAAACAGCTACGAGGCTGCTTTCACTATACTACATACAGGTACGAGGCTGCCTTCACTATACTACATACAGCTACGAGGCTGCCGTCACTATACTACAAACAGCTACGAGGCTGCCTTCACTATACTACATACAGCTACGAGGCTGCCGTCACTATACTACATACAGCTACGAGGCTGCCTTCACTATACTACATACAGCTACGAGGCTACCGTCACTATACTACATACAGCTACGAGGCTGCCTTCACTATACTACATACAGCTACGAGGCTGCCTTCACTATACTACATACACCTACGAGGCTGCCTTCACTATACTACATACAGCCACGAGGCTGCCTTCACTATACTACATACAGCTACGAGGCTGCCTTCACTATATTACATACAACTACGAAGCTGCCTACACTATACTGCATACAGCTACTAGGCTGCCTTCACTATACTACATACAGCTACGAGGCTGCCTTCACTATACTACATACAACTACGAGGCTGCCTTCACTATACTACATACAGCTACGAGGCTGCCTTCACTATACTACATACAACTACGAGGCTGCCGTCACTATACTACATACAGCTACCTGCCTTCACTATACTACATACAGCTACGATGCTGCCTACACTATACTCCATACAGCTACTAGGCTGCCTTCACTATACTACATACAGCTACGAGGCTGCCTTCACTATACTACATACAACTACGAGGCTGCCTTCACTATACTACATACAGCTACGAGGCTGCCTTCACTATACTACATACACTACGAGTCACTATACTACATACAGCTACGAGGCTGCCGTCACTATACTACATACAGCTACGAGGCTTCACTATACTACATACAGCTACGAGGCTGCCTTCACTATACTACATACATACGAGGCTGCCTTCACTATACTACATACAGCTACGAGGCTGCCTTCACTATATTACATACTAGCTGCCTACACTATACTGCATACAGCTACTAGGCTGCCTTCACTATACTACATACAGCTACGAGGCTGCCTTCACTATACTACATACAACTACGAGGCTGCCTTCACTATACTACATACAGCTACGAGGCTGCCTTCACTATACTACATACAACTACGAGGCTGCCGTCACTATACTACATACAGCTACGAGGCTGCCGTCACTATACTACATACAGCTACGAGGCTGCCGTCACTATACTACATACAGCTACGAGGCTGCCTTCACTATACTACATACAACTACGAGGCTGCCTTCACTATACTACATACAGCTACGAGGCTGCCTTCACTATACTACATACAACTACGAGGCTGCCGTCACTATACTACATACAGCTACGAGGCTGCCGTCACTATACTACATACAGCTACGAGGCTGCCGTCACTATACTACATACAGCTACGAGGCTGCCTTCACTATACTACATACAGCTACGAGGCTGCCTTCACTATACTACATACAGCTACGAGGCTGCCTTCACTATACTACATACAGCTACGAGGCTGCCTTCACTATACTACATACAGCTACGAGGCTGCCTTCACTATACTACATACAGCTACGAGGCTGCCTTCACTATACTACATACAGCTACGAGGCTGCCTTCACTATACTACATACAGCTACGAGGCTGCCTTCACTATACTACATACAGCTACGAGGCTGCCTTCACTATACTACATACAACTACGAGGCTGCCTTCACTATACTACATACAGCTACGAGGCTGCCTTCACTATACTACATACAGCTACGAGGCTGCCTTCACTATACTACATACAGCTACGAGGCTGCCGTCACTATACTACATACAGCTACGAGGCTGCCTTCACTATACTACATACAGCCACGAGGCTGCCGTCACTATACTACATACAGCTACGAGGCTGCCTTCACTATACTACATACAGCCACGAGGCTGCCGTCACTATACTACATACAGCTACGAGGCTGCCTTCACTATACTACATACAGCTACGAGGCTGCCTTCACTATACTACATACAGCTACGAGGCTGCCTTCACTATACTACATACAGCTACGAGGCTGCCGTCACTATACTACATACAGCTACGAGGCTGCCTTCACTATACTACATACAGCTACGAGGCTGCCTTCACTATACTACATACAGCTACGAGGCTGCCTTCACTATACTACATACAACTACGAGGCTGCCGTCACTATACTACATACAGCTACGAGGCTGCATTCACTATACTACATACAGCTACGAGGCTGCCGTCACTATACTACATACAGCTACGAGGCTGCCTTCACTATACTACATACAGCCACGAGGCTGCCGTCACTATACTATATACAGCTACGAGGCTACCTTCACTATACTACATACAGCCACGAGGCTGCCGTCACTATACTACATACAGCTACGAGGCTGCCTTCACTATACTACATACAGCTACGAGGCTGCCTTCACTATACTACATACAGCTACGAGGCTGCCTTCACTATACTACATACAGCTACGAGGCTGCCTTCACTATACTACATACAGCTACGAGGCTGCCTTCACTATACTACATACAGCTAAGAGGCTGCCTTCACTATACTACATACAGCTACGAGGCTGCCTTCACTATACTACATACAACTACGAGGCTGCCGTCACTATACTACATACAGCTACGAGGCTGCCTTCACTATACTACATACAACTACGAGGCTGCCGTCACTATACTACATACAGCTACGAGGCTGCCTTCACTATACTACATACAGCTACGAGGCTGCCTTCACTATACTACATACAACTACGAGGCTGCCTTCACTATACTACATACAGCTACGAGGCTGCCTTCACTATACTACATACAACTACGAGGCTGCCGTCACTATACTACAAACAGCTACGAGGCTGCCTTCACTATACTACATACAACTACGAGGCTGCCGTCACTATACTACAAACAGCTACGAGGCTGCCTTCACTATACTACATACAACTACGAGGCTGCCGTCACTATACTACATACAGCTACGAGGCTGCCTTCACTATACTACATACAACTACGAGGCTGCCGTCACTATACTACAAACAGCTACGAGGCTGCCTTCACTATACTACATACAACTACGAGGCTGCCGTCACTATACTACAAACAGCTACGAGGCTGCCTTCACTATACTACAAACAGCTACGAGGCTGCCTTCACTATACTACAAACAGCTACGAGGCTGCCTTCACTATACTACAAACAGCTACGAGGCTGCCTTCACTATACTACATACAACTACGAGGCTGCCGTCACTATACTACAAACAGCTACGAGGCTGCCTTCACTATACTACATACAACTACGAGGCTGCCGTCACTATACTACAAACAGCTACGAGGCTGCCTTCACTATACTACAAACAGCTACGAGGCTGCCTTCACTATACTAAACTTTAACAACAAGAATATCAACTTGGATCAGGTGAACTAAGTCTTGGAAATATCTTAAATAACATGGATGAAAATCAGTTATACTGCGCTCTTAACCCGTAAGGGATTATACAGCGCCTGGGAAATGGGAAGTTTGATCCGAGGAAGGGGAAGGGCCTCTCCAAATCTCCGGATCAAGAGCGACCCCCTCCACCTCAAGGAGAGAGAGAGAGAGAGAGAGAGAGAGGAGACTATGTATTTCACCCTCCTTCCTCGTTCTTTCCCCTCAGATTTCTCCTCCTTCCTTGTTCTTTCCCCTCAGATTTCCCCCTCCTTCCTTGTTCTTTCCTCTCAGATTTCCCCCTCCTTCCTCGTTCTTTCCCCTCAGATTTTGGTCGTACGTTGTACTTCCTTTTCTTTTTTCCCCCCTCTTCCCTGGCGTCCGTGAAGACGGTCCGGCCGGCTGCTATAAATCTAGTCGGCTACTGCTGCAATCTGGCCGGAGACGTACGTCGCCCCCCCACCCCCTTCCCCTCCTTAACCCCCCCCCACCACCCCCACCACCATCACCCGTGGGAACCCGGCAGCTGGTTCAGTCCTGAGGGAGGGAAGGAGGGAGAGACATGAAGGAAGGAAGGAAGGAAAGAGGTAGGAGAGAGAGAGAGAGAGAGAGAGATAAGTTAAGATATTTTAAATAATTTTCCCCTCTCCTCCCCCCCCAGAAGGTGACAAACGTCCAAATCCCGACTTTCCTTATTTCTCTCCCCTCTCTGGGGGTCAACTTGTTGCCAGACGCAGCCATTTTTTTAATTTTCAATGTTTTTTTTTTTTTTGTATTTTTTTGAGTTTTTTTTGAAGTTCGTTTTTCTGTATGTGAATAAAACTTGAAGTTTGGGAAGCGTTTGAAAACTGACGTTTGATTGGTTACTATCACAGCCAATTAGAGGTCGGTAATCAGGTGATCAGAATGGTCTGGTGAACCGGGAGATGGTTGCTAGTGATGGACCGGGAGATGGTTGCTGGGATAGACCGGGAGATGGTTGCTGGGATGGACCGGAAGATGGTTGCTAGTAATGGACCGGGAGATGGTTGCTATTAATGGACCGGGAGATGGTTACTAGTGATGGACCGGGAGATGGTTGCTGGGATGGACCGGGAGATGGTTGCTAGTGATGCACCGGGAGATGGTTGCTATTAATGGACCGGGAGATGGTTGCTAGTGATGGACCGGGAGATGGTTGCTAGTGATGGACCGGAAGATGGTTGCTATTAATGGACCGGAAGATGGTTGCTAGTGATGGACCGGAAGATGGTTGCTATTAATGGACCGGAAGATGGTTGCTAGTGATGGACCGGGAGATGGTTGCTATTAATGGACCGGGAGATGGTTGCTAGTGATGGACCGGAAGATGGTTGCTATTAATGGACCGGAAGATGGTTGCTAGTGATGGACCGGAAGATGGTTGCTATTAATGGACCGGGAGATGGTTGCTAGTGATGGTCCGGAAGGTGGTTGCTATTAATGGACCGGAAGATGGTTGCTAGTGATGGACCGGAAGATGGTTGCTATTAATGGACCGGAAGATGGTTGCTAGTGATGGACCGGGAGATGGTTGCTGGGATGGACCGGGAGATGGTTGCTAGTGATGGACCGGGAGATGGTTGCTATTAACGGACCGGGAGATGGTTGCTAGTGATGGACCGGAAGATGGTTGCTATTAATGGACCGGAAAATGGTTGCTAGTGATAGACCGGGAGATGGTTGCTAGTGATGGACCGGAAGATGGTTGCTAGTGATGGACCGGAAGATGGTTGCTATTAATGGACCGGAAGATGGTTGCTGGGATGGACCGGGAGATGGTTGCTATTAATGGACCGGAAGATAGTTGCTAGTGATGGACCGGGAGATGGTTGCTAGTGATGGACCGGGAGATGGTTGCTGGGATGGACCGGGAGATGGTTGCTGGGATGGACCGGGAGATGGTTGCTGGGATGGACCGGGAGATGGTTGCTAGTGATGGACCGGAAGATATTGCTATTAATGGACCGGAAGATGGTTGCTAGTGATAGACCGGGAGATGGTTGCTAGTGATGGACCGGAAGATGGTTGCTAGTGATGGACCGGAAGATGGTTGCTATTAATGGACCGGAAGATGGTTGCTAGTGATAGACCGGGAGATGGTTGCTAGTGATGGACCGGAAGATGGTTGCTAGTGATGGACCGGAAGATGGTTGCTATTAATAGACCGGAAGATGGTTGCTAGTGATGGACCGGGAGATGGTTGCTAGTGATGGACCGGGAGATGGTTGCTGGGATGGACCGGGAGATGGTTGCTGGGATGGAGCGGGAGATGGTTGCTAGTGATGGACCGGGAGATGGTTGCTAGTGATGGACCGGAAGATGGTTGCTAGTGATGGACCGGAAGATGGTTGCTATTAATGGACCGGAAGATGGTTGCTAGTGATAGACCGGGAGATGGTTGCTAGTGATGGACCGGGAGATGGTTGCTAGTGATGGACCGGGAGATGGTTGCTAGTGATGGACCGGGAGATGGTCGACAGGTGATGGACCGGGAGGTGCTTGCTAGATGATGGACCGAGAGATAGTTGCTAGGTGATGGACCGAGACACAGGCCCTAGGTGATGGACCGGGATACAGTCACTTGGGGAATGACCGTGACACAGTCACTAGGTGATGGACCGGGACATAGTCACTAGGTGATGGACCAGGACACAGTCACTAGGTGATGGACCGGGACATAGTCACTAGGTGATGGACCGGGACACAGTCAATAGGTGATTGACCGGGACACAGTCACTAGGTGATGGACCGTGACACAGTCAATAGGTGATTGACCGGGACATAGTCACTAGGTGATGGACCGTGACACAGTCACTAGGTGATGGACCGGGAGATGGTCACTAGGCGATGGACTGTAACAAAGTCGCTAGGTAGTGGCCCGGGACACAGTCAGTATGTAAACCGGAAACCGGTCCGGAGACGGGTGAACTAAAGACGGGTGAGGCGGATACATTCTAGCATCCTCACTGCGGCAAAGTCTTTCTACATCCGGCAGCCCGACTCGTATCTCTTCCGGCTGGTCCGAATCACTGCCGGTCGGTCTGGTCCTCACCCGAGCAATAATGCAGACTTGGACCTTTGGGTCCAGACCTCTTCAGATTATATATATATATATATATATATATATATATATATATATATATATATATATATATATATATATATATATATATATATATATATTACCTCTCGTGAAGACTAAACTGATTAGGTTAGGTTAGGTTAGGTTAGGTCAGGTCAGGTCAGGTTAGGTTAGGTTAGGTTAGGTTAGGTTAGGTCAGGCTAGGTTAGGTTAGGTTAGGTTAGGTTAGGTTAGGTTAGGTTAGGTTAGGTCAGGTTAGGTTAGGTTAGGTTAGGTTAGGTTAGGTTAGGTTAGGTTAGGTCAGGTTAGGTTAGGTTAGGTTAGGTTAGGTCAGGTCAGGTTAGGTTAGGTGAGGTCAGGTCAGGTTAGGTTAGGTTAGGTTAGGTTAGGTTAGGTCAGGTTAGGTTAGGTTAGGTTAGGTTAGGTCAGGTCAGGTCAGGTTAGGTTAGGTTAGGTTAGGTTAGGTTAGGTTAGGTCAGGTTAGGTTAGGTTAGGTCAGGTCAGGTCAGGTTAGGTTAGGTTAGGTTAGGTTAGGTCAGGTCAGGTTAGGTTAGGTTAGGTTAGGTTAGGTTAGGTTAGGTTAGGTTAGGTTAGGTTAGGTTAGGTCAGGTCAGGTCAGGTTAGGTTAGTAGGTAAGACACATATGCAACAGTTAGGCGCTATATAAAGGCTCCATCCTGTCACTTCAACTTCATATTGTTTCAGACAATGGAACAATGCTCTTCTCCAGACTGAGGGACTGACCACCTCAAAACTTTAAGGGTGATGGACTGATTACATCGTCTTCAAGTATCTTCTGCTTCTATCAACTTTTCTGTACTCGACTGAAGAAGCCTACTGTGTAGGCGAAACGTTTCGAAATAAAGATACCTAACTGTTGCATATGTGTCTTACCTAACAACCTGTCGGTATTTTATACCATTTTAATGTTCAGGTTAGGTTAGGTTAGGTTAGGTTAGGTTAGGTTAGGTTAGGTTAGGTTAGGTTAGGTTAGGTTAGGTTAGGTTAGGTTAGGTTAGGTTAGGTTAGGTCAGGTCAGGTCAGGTCAGGTTAGGTTAGGTTAGGTTAGGTTAGGTTAGGTTAGGTTAGGTTAGGTTAGGTTAGGTTAGGTCAGGTCAGGTCAGGTTAGGTTAGGTTAGGTTAGGTTAGGTTAGGTTAGGTCAGGTTAGGTTAGGTTAGGTCAGGTCAGGTCAGGTTAGGTTAGGTTAGGTTAGGTTAGGTTAGGTCAGGTTAGGTTAGGTTAGGTTAGGTTAGGTTAGGTTAGGTCAGGTTAGGTTAGGTTAGATCAGGTGAGGTCAGGTTAGGTCTGGTTAGGTCTGGTTAGGTTAGGTTAGGTTAGGTTAGGTTCGGTTAGGTTAGGTTAGATTAGGTTAGGTTAGGTCAGGTCAGGTTAGGTTAGGTGAGGTCAGGTTAGGTTAGGTTAGATCAGGTGAGGTCAGGTTAGGTCTGGTTAGGTTAGGTTAGGTTAGGTTCGGTTAGGTTAGGTTAGATTAGGTTAGGTTAGGTCAGGTCAGGTTAGGTTAGGTGAGGTCAGGTTAGGTTAGGTTAGATCAGGTGAGGTCAGGTTAGGTCTGGTTAGGTTAGGTTAGGTTAGGTTAGGTTTGTCAGGAAACAGGACAAGTGTTTCCTGACGCTGGTCTTAGTTATATGATGACCCACAGCTGGAACTTCTGACCATCTGACCGAGACCTTCTGCTGGCTTACCCCTCCACCCCTTCAATAATTAAGATAATAATTACACTGTATATTGACACGAGGAATTATTCATTGTAAAGAGTTGAATAACATTGTGTCAGGTTTCTAGAACCTTTGTTTACGACTGTCAGATGTCTGTCTATAAGAAAACACAAGCCATCAGCGTACATTAAAGAGAGGGGAAGGGGGACAGCTACACGTGTACACACACATAGAGAGCTGTGTACAGGGTTGTACAGTCATTTGTAAGAGTGTCCTGCGTATCCTGCGATCATTGAGGCGCGTAAAGAGGGGAAACAGGAAGAGGGGAAGAGACAAATATTCCTAAGAACGCTGCAGATACTGGCCAGGGGATATGAGGGGAGGGGGTGAGGGAAGGGGAAAGGAAGGAAGAAGCGAGGAGATGGAGTAAGGGGAGAAAGATTAAGGAAAAGGGGAAAAGGAAGATGGCTGAGAAAGATGGAGGGTAACATATATATATATATATATATATATATATATATATATATATATATATATATATATATATATATATATATATATATATATATATATATATATTCACATAAACGGACGATGGGAGCTTAAATATAATCGATATAATAATTGGACATATAAGCAGCCAGTAATCGTAGAGGATTATGAGAACGCGAGAAATAATTGGGGAAGACAGAGATTATCAGCACTAAAGAGATAATTAGAGGTAAGAAGATAATCGAGTGGATAGTGAATAGAGGATAATTCGGGGGACGCCGCCCCCTTGACGACACTAGGAATAATAATGATGATAATTTCGACTCTCAAGTGATGATGTTAATTGTGGTTATGGTGGCTGTGGTAGTGATGGTGGTGATTTTGGTAATTGTGGTGACAGTGGTGGTGATTATGGTGGTGATAGTGGTGGTGATGATGGTGATTGTGGTGGTGGTGATTGTGTTGGTGGTGACTATGGTGGCGATGGTGGTGAC
Source organism: Cherax quadricarinatus (assembly GCF_038502225.1). NCBI lineage: Eukaryota > Metazoa > Arthropoda > Malacostraca > Decapoda > Parastacidae > Cherax > Cherax quadricarinatus. The sequence continues at coordinate 8,280,228 of NC_091349.1, forward strand.
GGTGGTGATGGTGGTGATGGTGGTGATGGTGGTGATGGTGGTGATGGTGGTGATGGTGGTGATGGTGGTGATTGTGGTGACTGTGGTGACTGATGATAATAAGGGTCTAGAAATAATCCTTGGAAAAAATAATCAGCATTATTTTAGTAAAATTATCTTCCTGGCTGCTGGCCTGACCGATGAGATTGTTGGTAACCTGCTTCCCACAGTCCAGCGTGTGCACCACAGCCCGGCTGATCAGGAGCTGATTGGATGAATTTGTCAAGTTCCATTTAGAAGAGAACCTAGAGATTGTTGGTAATGCCCCTTAAACATGAAGGAAAGGAGTTGAAGAGTCGTGGTCCCTTTACATTTATTGAGTTCTCTCTCAGTGCACTCACTGTTCTCCTGCTATTCACTGGAGGTTTCCTGCAACGTCTGTCAATCCTCTTGTTTTCATATGTAGTGATTTCAGCATTCTGGTTTAGTATCAGTCCCTCCAGTATCTTCCAATTGTAGATTATGATGTGTCTCTCTCTCCTACATTGTAAGGAGTACAGTTGTAGCAACTTCAAGCAGTAATTTAGGTGCTAGACTGAGTGTATACAAGCTGTGAAGATTCTCTGTACATTTTCCAGCTCAGTAATTCTGCTTGTCTTGAAGGTACGTTAATACACAGTAACATTTCAGCCTAGAGAGAACAAGTGATCTGAAGAGTGTCATCACTGGCTCACCATCTGTTGTTTTGAAGGTTCTAGTTATCCAACCTATCATTTTCCTTACAGTTGCAATAATAACATTATTGTACCCCTTGAATGTGAGATCTTTTGACATTATCACTCCCACTGGAAGACTTGGATTACGTCAGTGGTCCACTGGAAGACTTGGTTTATATCAGTGGTCCACTGGAAGACTTGGTTTATATCAGTGGTCTACTGCAAGACTTGGTTTATATCAGTGGTCCACTGGAAGACTTGGTTTATATCAGTGGTCCACTGTAAGACTTGGTTTATATCAGTGGTCTACTGCAAGACTTGGTTTATATCAGTGGTCCACTGGAAGACTTGGTTTATATCAGTGGTCTACTGCAAGACTTGGTTTATATCAGTGGTCTACTGGAAGACTTGGTTTATATTAGTGGTCTACTGCAAGACTTGGTTTATATCAGTGGTCCGCTGGAAGACTTGGTTTATATCAGTGGTCCACTGGAAGACTTGGTTTATATCAGTGGTCTACTGGAAGACTTGGTTTATATTAGTGGTCTACTGCAAGACTTGGTTTATATCAGTGGTCCGCTGGAAGACTTGGTTTATATCAGTGGTCCGCTGGAAGACTTGGTTTATATCAGTGGTCCACTGGAAGACTTGGTTTATATCAATGGTCCACTGTAAGACTTGGTTTATATCAGTGGTCCACTGGAAGACTTGGTTTATATCAGTGGTCCACTATAAGACTTGGTTTATATCAGTGGTCCGCTGGAAGACTTGGTTTAGAGCAGTGGTCCACTGGAAGACTTGGTTTATATCAGTGGTCCACTGGAAGACTTGGTTTATATCAGTGGTCCACTGGAAGACTTGGTTTATATCAGTGGTCCACTGTAAGACTTGGTTTATATCAGTGGTCCACTGTAAGACTTGGTTTATATCAGTGGTCCACTGTAAGACTTGGTTTATATCAGTGGTCCACTGTAAGACTTGGTTTATATCAGTGGTCCACTGGAAGACTTGGTTTATATCAGTGGTCCACTGTAAGACTTGGTTTATATCAGTGGTCCACTGTAAGACTTGGTTTATATCAGTGGTCCACTGGAAGACTTGGTTTATATCAGTGGTCCACTGGAAGACTTGGTTTATATCAGTGGTTCACTGGAAGACTTGGTTTATATCAGTAGTATACTGGAAGACTTGGTTTATATCAGTGGTCCACTGTAAGACTTGGTTTATATCAGTGGTCCACTGGAAGACTTGGTTTATATCAGTGGTCCACTGGAAGACTTGGTTTATATCAGTGGTCTACTGCAAGACTTGGTTTATATCAGTGGTCCACTGGAAGACTTGGTTTATATCAGTGGTCTACTGCAAGACTTGGTTTATATCAGTGGTCTACTGGAAGACTTGGTTTATATTAGTGGTCTACTGCCAGACTTGGTTTATATCAGTGGTCCGCTGGAAGACTTGGTTTATATCAGTGGTCCACTGTAAGACTTGGTTCATATCAGTGGTCTACTGGAAGACTTGGTTTATATTAGTGGTCTACTGCAAGACTTGGTTTATATCAGTGGTCCGCTGGAAGACTTGGTTTATATCAGTGGTCCGCTGGAAGACTTGGTTTATATCAGTGGTCCACTGGAAGACTTGGTTTATATCAATGGTCCACTGTAAGACTTGGTTTATATCAGTGGTCCACTGGAAGACTTGGTTTATATCAGTGGTCCACTATAAGACTTGGTTTATATCAGTGGTCCGCTGGAAGACTTGGTTTACAGCAGTGGTCCACTGGAAGACTTGGTTTATATCAGTGGTCCACTGTAAGACTTGGTTTATATCAGTGGTCCACTGGAAGACTTGGTTTATATCAGTGGTCCAATGGAAGACTTGGTTTATATCAGTGATCCACTGTAAGACTTGGTTTATATCAGTGGTCCACTGTAAGACTTGGTTTATATCAGTGGTCCACTGGAAGACTTGGTTTATATCAGTGGTCCACTGGAAGACTTGGTTTATATCAGTGGTCCACTGGAAGACTTGGTTTATATTAGTGGTCTACTGGAAGACTTGGTTCATATCAGTGGTCAACTGGAAGACTTGGTTTATATCAGTGGTCCACTGGAAGACTTGGTTTATATCAGTGGTCCACTGGAAGACTTGGTTTATATCAGTGGTCCACTGGAAGACTTGGTTTATATCAGTGGTCCACTGTAAGACTTGGTTTATATCAGTGGTCCACTGTAAGACTTGGTTTATATCAGTGGTCCACTGGAAGACTTGGTTTATATCAGTGGTCCACTGGAAGACTTGGTTTATATCAGTGGTTCACTGGAAGACTTGGTTTATATCAGTAGTATACTGGAAGACTTGGTTTATATCAGTGGTCCACTGTAAGACTTGGTTTATATCAGTGGTCCACTGGAAGACTTGGTTTATATCAGTGGTCCACTGGAAGACTTGGTTTATATCAGTGGTCCACTGGAAGACTTGGTTTATATCAGTGGTCCACTGGAAGACTTGGTTTATATCAGTGGTCCACTGGAAGACTTGGTTTATATCAGTGGTCCACTGGAAGACTTGGTTTATATCAGTGGTCCACTGGAAGACTTGGTTTATATCAGTGGTCCACTGGAAGACTTGGTTTATATCAGTGGTCCACTGGAAGACTTGGTTTATATCAGTGGTCCACTGGAACACTTGGTTTATATCAGTGGTCCACTGGAAGACTTGGTTTATATCAGTGGTCCACTGGAAGACTTGGTTTATATCAGTGGTCCACTGGAACACTTGGTTTATATCAGTGGTCCACTGGAACAGTTGGTTTATATCAGTGGTCCATTGGAAGACTTGGTTTATATCAGTGGTCCACTGGAAGACTTGGTTTATATCAGTGGTCCACTGGAAGACTTGGATTATACCAGTGGTCCACTGGAAGACTTGGTTTATATCAGTGGTCCACTGGAACAGTTGGTTTATATCAGTGGTCCACTGGAAGACTTGGTTTATATCAGTGGTCCACTGGAAGACTTGGTTTATATCAGTGGTCCACTGGAAGACTTGGTTTATATCAGTGGTCCACTGGAAGACTTGGTTTATATCAGTGGTCCACTGGAAGACTTGGTTTATATCAGTGGTCCACTGGAAGACTTGGTTTATATCAGTGGTCCACTGGAACACTTGGTTTATATCATCTTGGAGGTTCACTGCGTCTTCTATGGAAGACAGTCTCATACATTATTATTATTATTATTATTATTATTATTATTATTATTATTATTATTATTATTATTATTGTTATTGTTATTGTTATTATTATTATTATTATTATTATTATTATTATTATTATTATTATTATTATTATTATTAACTAAGCGCTAAACACACAAGGGTCAACACTCTCAGCAAAGTGTGACACAGTGTTTATGTTTGTGTCGATGTCAGATGTGAGGACGAGAAAGAGAAGTGGGTCGAGTACTGTGTCTTGGGGGATACCACTGTGTAATGTGTTTAACCTGAGTTCAGTCTTGCTTACGTTAAGTGGAGTTCTCTCCCTACTTCCCCTCCCTCTACTTCCCCCCTCCCTCTACTTCCCCTCCCTCTACTTCCCCTTCCCTCTCCTTCCCCTCCCCTCTATTTCCCCTCCCCTCTCCTTCCCCCTCCCTCTACTTCCCCTCCCCCTACTTCCTCCTCCCTCTACTTCCCTCCTCTTCACCTTCCTTCTTGCTTCTTCTTAAAAACTTCTCCCTTCCCAACATATCTTTCCCTTCTTCCCCCCCCCTTCGTTCATCTACAAACATTACTTCTATTCTTCCTCTACTCCTCCTTCTTCTCCTCTTCCTCCTTCCTCCAGAAGGTAAGGAGATAATTTACCTCCCAGGAGGACTTCAAGGAGACTTGCTTCTCTCTCAGGGCTAAGAGAAGGCAGGGAGAAAGGGACACTGAAGAGATGGGGAGGATATGGGATGGGGAGGATATGGGATGGGGAGGATATGGGATGGGGAGGATATGGGATGGGGAGGATATGGGATGGGGAGGATATGGAATGGGGAGGTAATGAAGAAGTTGTATTGAAGATTCACTAAACGGAAAGGGGAAGAGATAAATAATATAAATAATATATATGTATTACATATTATATATATATATATATATATATATATATATATATATATATATATATATATATATATATATATATATATATATATATATATATATATATATATATATATATATATATATATATATATATATATATATATGTATCCCTCTTTATAAAGCAAATTCCTCGACGTAAATCCCTCTTGATTAAAAAAAATATCTCCTTCCATGTCAAAACATAAATCCGCGGCTGGAAGAGGGGATTACAAGGCTGGAGGTTTCTCAATTGCGATTACTTGCTGGATACATTGTTCTGAAGAGGGTAGACGACTTGTAATGAAAGGACCTTGAAGGTCTTAGTGGGTAATGAGGGTACAAATTAGTTAGGATTACCCGCCTCTGTAATCCCCGGTGAAGGAAGACAATCCCAGTGGAGAGAGTGAGAGAGAGAGAGAGAGAGAGAGAGAGAGAGAGAGAGAGAGAGAGAGAGAGAGAGAGAGATCTGTTTCTGTCAGTATATATTTCTGTCTGTCTGACTGCATATATGTCAGTCTGTACTCACCCATTTGTACTCACCCACCTGTGGTTACAGGGGTCGAGTCACAGCTATTGGCTCTGCCTCTATACCCACGTCACATTCGCTCCCTCTTGGCCTGGTGGGACCTATCATACCTATTCTTAAAAGTATGCATGAAGTCTTCCTCAACCGCTTCCTCCAGGTCAAGCTGCTTCCTGACCGCCCTGAGGCTGAAGAAGTACTGCCTAACATCTCTCCACGTG
>NC_091349.1:8290794-8303294 GCF_038502225.1 Cherax quadricarinatus
CAAGACTGAGGGACTGACCCCCCCATAGTACATTCTTCAAGACTGAGGGACTGACCCCCCCATAGTACATTCTTCAAGACTGAGGGACTGATCCCTCCATAGTACATTCTTCAAGACTGAGGGACTGACCCCCCCATAGTACATTCTTCAAGACTGAGGGACTGACCCCCCCCATAGTACATTCTTCAAGACTGAGGGACTGACACCCCCATAGTACATTCTTCAAGACTGAGGGACTGACCCCCCCATAGTACATTCTTCAAGACTGAGGGACTGACCCCCCCATAGTACATTCTTCAAGACTGAGGGACTGACCCCCCACAGTACCTTCTGCAAGACTGAGGGACTGACCCCCCACAGTACCTTCTGCAAGACTGAGGGACTGACCCCCCCCATAGTACATTCTTCAAGACTGAGGGACTGACCCCCACAGTACCTTCTGCAAGACTGAGGGACTGACCCCCCCCATAGTACATTCTTCAAGACTGAGGGACTGACCCCCCCACAGTACCTTCTGCAAGACTGAGGGACTGACCCCCCCCCATAGTACATTCTTCAAGACTGAGGGACTGACCCCCCCACAGTACCTTCTTCAAGACTGAGGGACTGACTACCTCAAAATGAAAGGAATTGCGTAATCACGAAAGTAATGATCGTGAGCTAGTCACGAAAACATTTACCGTGAACTAGTCACGAAAGTAAGGATCGTGAACTAGTAGCGAAAGTAATTATCGTGAACCAGTCACGAAAGTAATGATCGTGAACTAGCCACGAGAGTAAATATCGTGAACCAGTCACGAAAGTAATTATCGTAAACCAGTCACGAAAGTAATTATCGTGAACCAGTCACGAATGTAATTATCGTGAACTAGTCACGAAAGTAATGATCGTGAACCAGTCACGAAAGAAATTATCGTGAACTAGCAACGAAAGTAATTATCGTGAACCAGTCACGAATGTAATTATCGTGAACTAGTCACGAAAGTAGTGATCGTGAACCAGTCACGAAAGTAATTGTCGTGAACTAGTAACGAAAGTAATTATCGTGAACCAGTCACGAAAGTAATTATCGTGAACTAATCACGAAAGTAATTATCTTGAACTAGTCACGAAAGTAATTATCGTGAGCTAGCCACGAAAGTAATTACTCTCTCAATACCTCGTTTGCCTCGGAGAATCTCTGGTTAATTGGTGAGGTGTGTTGAGAGGGAGTTGGGAAGGGGGTGGGGAGGGAGTGGGGAAGGGGGTGGGGAGGGTATATAGGGTATATAGGCTTGAAACTCAGTCATTGCACCTGCACTGCCAGTCACCTGTAATTCCAGAGAATCATTTGGTATACCTGTCCACCAGCAACACACCTGTCAGCCAGCAACACACCTGTCAGCCAGCAACACACCTGTCGGCCAGCAACACACCTGTCAGCCAGCAACACACCTGTCCACCAGCAACACACCTGTCAGCCAGCAACACACCTGCCCACCAGCAACACACCTGTCCACCAGCAACACACCTGTCAGCCAGCAACACACCTGTCGGCCAGCAACACACCTGTCAGCCAGCAACACACCTGTCCACCAGCAACACACCTGCCCACCAGCAACACACCTGCCCACCAGCAACACACCTGTCCACCAGCAACACACCTGCCCACCAGCAACACACCTGCCCACCAGCAACACACCTGCCCACCAGCAACGCACCTGCCCACCAGCAACACACCTGTCCATGAGCAACACACCTGCCCATCAGCAACACACCTGTCCACCAGCAACACACCTGTCCACCAGCAACTGGACAATATAACAGGTGTCGTTCCACTGGACAATGAACCCAGCACCGTTCCAGTGGACAATGAACCAGGGCGTTGTTCCAATAAAATTTGAACCAGCATCGTTCCAGTGAACCAGCATTGTTCCAGTGGACAATGAACCAGCAATTGTTCCACTGAACAGTGAACCAGCATGGTTCCAGTGTACAATGAACCAGCATCCTTCCAGTGGACAGTGAACCAGGGCATCGTTCAACTGGACACTGAAGAAGGGTCGTTCCACCTCGTTCTGACACCCCCAAACGAGGAGCAGATTCACTGTCCTGTCCTCCTGATGGACGGGCAGTCCGCTTTGCTCCTCTTGTTGTTGTTAGTTTATAGGGCGACTCGACAGGTCGAGCCGTACCGAAACCAGAGCCTCAATCACTCACCACCGTCCTAGTGGCCACAAAACTCTCCCCGGACACCTTATATCCATAACTGTCCCGGCTGAGGGCGCTCAACGCATCGTTATATTTTATAGAGTTCGATTCCAAGTTGAGACTCGAGTCATATCTTTCCTCTGTTGGAACCTCTCACGCCGGCGAGAATAAACTCCAACCACCAGGAGAAATAAGGGATTGGATTCGACGTTAATCGCCGATATAAATCCATTTGCAATCCCCAATACTCTCCTTTCAGCCCCCATTACTATAAAGTAAATTGAGGGTCCTTAGGTTTTTACATAGTAAATCCTTTGGCAATCCGATGCGTTCGTCAGGGAATCCGGTATCGGTTACGAGAATCCGGCGATGTGGGATTTTTCGCCCTTATGTTGGCCTGCCCATGGGCGGATTTGCTCCTTCATCCCCCCTTCCTCAAAGTTTAAAGCGTTGCGAGGTAGCGTAAGGGCTCTTGATCCATGTATTTGGAGGTAGCACCCCCCTTCCCTCCGGATTCAAGTTGATGGCCCAGCATTTCTCCTGCGCCGTGAGGCCTTCCACTACTACGGGTTTAGCGCTTCCAAGGCTACTGATGAAAAGTAACTGTTGTCTGCTGTTGAATTATAGACACTGGTGACGGAATTATAAACAGTGGTGACGGAATTATAGACACTGGTGAAGGAATTATAGACAGTGGTGACGGAATTATAGGCACTTGTGACGGAATTATAGACACTGGTGACGGAATTATAAACAGTGGTGACGGAATTATAAACAGTGTTGACGGAATTATAGACACTGGTGAAGGAATTATAGACAGTGGTGACGGAATTATAGGCACTTGTGACGGAATTATAGACACTGGTGACGGAATTATAAACAGTGGTGACGGAATTATAAACAGTGTTGACGGAATTATAGACACTGGTGAAGGAATTATAGACAGTGGTGACGGAATTATAGGCACTTGTGACGGAATTATAGACACTGGTGACGGAATTATAAACAGTGGTGACGGAATTATAAACAGTGTTGACGGAATTATAGACACTGGTGAAGGAATTATAGACAGTGGTGACGGAATTATAGGCACTTGTGACGGAATTATAGACACTGGTGACGGAATTATAAACAGTGGTGACGGAATTATAGATACTTGAGACTGAATTATAGACATTGGTGACTGAATTATTCACATTGGTGACTGAATTATTAACACTTGTGTCCGAATTATAGACACTGGTGACCGAATTATAGACACTGGTGACCGAATTATAGACACTGGTGTCCGAATTATAGACACTGGCGACCGAATTATAGACACTGGTGGCCGAATTATAGACACTGGTGACCGAATTATAGACACTGGTGACGCCTGAACCGGAAAGAAGGGCGGTAAAGAGAGATGGAGTGATAGAGGAAGTAGATAGAAGGAAGAAAAGAGGTAATTAAGAGAAAGAAGAGGAAAAGGAAAGAGTGGAGAATGACGAACAAGAAAAAAAAAGAAGAATAGGAAGAAGAGGAAGAATAAGGAGGGGAAAAGTAAGAGAAAAATGGAAGATGAAGAAAAGGAAGAATAGGGAAAAGCTGGAAGAGGAGGAAAGGGAGGAAGAATAAGGGAAAAATAGGAAGAGAAAAGAATAAAAGGGAGGATAACGAAAAGGAATAGGGAAAAAACTGGAAGACAAAAGAAAATGAAGAGGATGGGAGAAAGGAAGAGTAAAAAACAAGAAAATAAAGGAAAGATGAAATTCAGTAAAATGTATAAAGAAAAGGAGTAAATATGAGAAATACAAAGTTAAAAAGAAAGATAAAATGACAATAAATAAAAGAGGAAAGAGGAAGAGGAGGAAGATATTAAGAGGAATAGGGAATGACAAGGAGAAAAAATACGAAGCAAATGATACGAAGGAGGAGGGAAAGAAGGAAGAGAGGAAAAAGGAGGAGTAGGAGATGGAAGTGGAAGAGGAGGAAGGAGAGGAATGTGAAGAACAGGAGGGGGAAGAAGAGGGGTAGAAGAAGAGGAGGAGGAGGAGGGAGGAAGGAAGGAAGGTTGCAGCGTCATCCAAAGGTAATGTTATCACCTCTATCACCTGTGTAGGTCCCACGGGTGCTGTCCCAGGTGACTTTAACCTCCAGGATCTCTCCCTCCCTTTAAAAATCTACAAGCAAAACATATGTTACCTTTCCAAACATGGCAATAAAACACCGTTTTGGATAGTTAAAACACACACACGGAAGACCCAGAAGGCGAAGATATATCAGTGAACACCCGGAGCAATGTTTGGGTCGGTTATATCACAGTGTGGCCAGCTAGGACTGATGTTTGGGTCGGTTATATTACAGTGTAGCCAGCTAGGGCTGATGTTTGGGTCGGTTATATTACAGTGTAGCCAGCTAGGACTGATGTTTGGGTTGGTTATATTACAGTGTAGCCAGCTAGGACTGATGTCTGAGTCGGTTATATTACAGTATAGCCAGCTAGGACTGATGTTTGGGTCGGTTATATTACAGTGTAGCCAGCTAGGACTGATGTTTGGGTCGGTTATATTACAGTGTAGCCAGCTAGGACTGATGTTTGAGTCGGTTATATTACAGTGTGGCCAGCTAGGACTGATGTTTGAGTCGGTTATATTACAGTGTAGCCAGCTAGGACTGATGTTTGGGTCGGTTATATTACAGTGTAGCCAGCTAGGACTGATGTTTGAGTCGGTTATATTACAGTGTAGCCAGCTAGGACTGATGTTTGGGTCGGTTATATTACAGTGTAGCCAGCTAGGACTGATGTTTGGGTTGGTTATATTACAGTGTAGCCAGCTAGGACTGATGTTTGAGTCGGTTATATTACAGTGTAGCCAGCTAGGACTGATGTTTGGGTTGGTTATATTACAGTGTAGCCAGCTAGGACTGATGTTTGGGTTGGTTATATTACAGTGTAGCCAGCTAGGACTGATGTTTGGGTCGGTTATATTACAGTGTGGCCAGCTAGGACTGATGTTTGGGTTGGTTATATTACAGTGTAGCCAGCTAGGACTGATGTTTGGGTCGGTTATATTACAGTGTGGCCAGCTAGGACTGATGTTTGGGTCGGTTATACTCCAGTGTAGCCAGTTAAAATTAATGTTTGGGTCGGTTACACTCCAATATAGGGTCGGCGTCAGACAGGTGAGAAACAGTTAGGGGATGACGCCATTTCCGCTATTGATTCTGCCCGATGTTGATTTCAATGTACCTCTTAGTGACGTTGTAAATCACAGCGTAATTGTACTGGAGGTGGGTGTGTGAGTTGACTCCAGGTTGCTGGGATAGTAGGTGGAGTGGTGAGAGGTATGATGGGTGGGTTAGGGAAGGGGAGAGATGGGGGTGGTGGTCGTGATAATAATAATAACAATAATAATAATAATAATAATAATAATAATAATAATAATAATAATAATAATAATAATAATAATAATAATAATAATAATAATAATAATAATAATCTTTATTTCTACAAGTACATGTACACGGTATACAGACCATAGCTGACAACAGTGACATACTACTATATAGAAAGTCCCTGGTTATGCAGCCTATTTCGGGTAAATTAAGTCAGTTTCGTTCCAGGATGCGACCCACACCAGTCGACTAACACCCAGGTACCTACTTTACTGCTAGGTGAACATGGACAGCAGGTGTCTTATGCAAACACGTCCTAATGCTTCCACCTGTACCGGGGATCGAACCACGGGCATCATTGCTATCAGTCGAGCTACGGGATATGGAGATGGAGAAGGAATTATCTAACAATTTCAGTGGGTTTCTATCTCTGTGAAGGCAAGAAGAATAAAACTGAAGGCTCTCTCCCTCTCCATGGCAAAGTGATTCCTTCATAGACTGCATTTTGTTATATATATATATATATATATATATATATATATATATATATATATATATATATATATATATATATATATATATATATATATATATATATACATATATATATATATATATATATATATATATATATATATATATATATATATATATATATATATATATATATATATATATATATATATATATCAATAACAACACTACGACTAGCCGAGGGCTCGAACCCGTGTTATTTTGGCACGCCTGATGGTGAGCAAAAATCACACGACGCTCTAACCCACAGGACTACCCAATCCTGCAAAGATCACGCACCCAGTAGAGCTAGGTGTTGTACCGTGCTTGTGGAGGCTAGTACACCAAACAGGGAGTAGAATGAAATTAGCTCAGAGGCACCCACATCATCGTAAGTCGTCGGATCACGGTACAACTCCTAGCTCTGCTGGGTGCGTGATCTTTGGAGGATTGGGTGGTCCTGTGGGTTAGGTAACAGCCAGCACCAGTGATAGGTATTATACTGCTGCTATTTGCATGAATTAACACGTGGTGTGTACTCACTTATTTAAGTTTGCGAGGGTCGAGTTACGGCTCATCCCGCCCTCCTGCGCCCTGTCGTACCTATTCTTGAAATGTAGAGTCAAGTTCTACCTTTATTAAGCACTTTATTATGTTTTTATTTGCACTGACGTCCAGTAATCATTTGTTTGAGCAAACATATGACCTTGTCAGTATCTTCCTCAAGATCACTACTGGTGTGTGGAATAAGACACATGTGGAACACATAGGTGTTCTCATGCTGCCCATGTTCCTTATGTGTTTCTGTTGCTCCACTTTCTCATTCTTCCCATTACTTTCACATCAGAAAATAACGATGCGTGAAAAGCCAATTCTCTCTCTCTCTCTCTGGTCGAGCACTGATCCTTGAGGGACCCCAATCATCACACTCTCACAGCCTCTTACTTCATATATATATATATATATATATATATATATATATATATATATATATATATATATATATATATATATATATATATATATCGAAAAAATCACACACACATACATATTTCTTTTAGCATAAAACTGTTCCAAAATACATCACTAAACGCAGGCTTCATAATTAAATACACCGGTACACGTGTATGTTATACACAGTATATCAAGCCAATGAGGTGTGTCTTCTCTCGATCAAACGTACGCAGTAATATATGTGAGTATATCACGCGGGTCACGAGGTGTGACGCATGACGCACGCCGCGAGGTGTGACGCATGCCCCTTTCCAAAAACGTGCGTCAAATGGCCCCCACAAGGCAGCAGTATAATACCTATCATTGGTGCTGGTGGTCACCTATAATTATACAGCGAGCGTTTACACACTCCCTAAGGTACACCTACATAACGCAGATTAGCACAGGTGCGTATATGTCAGGCAGATATGAATGTGCGTATATATATATATATATATATATATATATATATATCTATATATATATATATATATATATATATATATATATATATATATATATCTATATATAATAAACACAGATGCAGTTTGGCCCACAGTGAGCTTTATCAAGTCACCAAGAGACCTACCCTAGTAGAAACTGTGTGAGTATATGTAGTGAGCACAGCGATTTGTGAGTCACGTGGGGGATGCTGAGAAGAGGCTGCATTTTTGAGATGAGGGAATTCGTTTTGGTCCTCCCCTGGAATGGTGTCAGCATTAAGGGCCGGAGAAAGGATGTCCTAATTAATTTAATCGCCTCCGTATTCCGGGAAGTGTATGCTGATGTCGTTTCTCTAGGCTTTCAGGCGTTGACTGATGTCGGTTCTGAGAGCCTGGTCAAGCCGATGATCTTCTTTCATCTCAAGATGAACAGTTCAAAAGTTGTCGAAGAAATCTGTAGCTTAAGAAATACAAATTCTCTAGCTGGTCAGAAATACAGGAAACACAGTCCACAAAATAACACACTGTTGTATCCTGGCCTCCAGGATGGACATCCAGATGTTCCAGTCGTTCATAAATATCCGCTAAGAACACTGGAGGTGGCTCTCACAATACACCATCGTAATAATTCAAGAAACAGTCCTTACCTCTCATTTCCAGAAACACTTTAAGCTGTGATTTAGGTTGGAACAACACCCGGTTCACAACATTACTCCTGGAAGACAAAGACACCTCGAATAAGAGGAAAACTTGAGGTCCTGAATCCTTGTCTTTACGGTACCAGGGAACTTCAAGGTGTAAGAACGGGGCTTCACATGTTTTGAATTCTTGTCTTCACGGAGCCAGTGAACTTCCAGAACGTGAGTTTAAACGAGTAGTTTAAAAAGGAAAAGAGAGAGAGAGAGAGAGAGAGAGAGAGAGAGAGAGAGAGAGAGAGAGAGAGAGAGAGAGAGAGAGAGAGAGAGAGAGAGAGAGAGAGAGAGGGAGAGAGAGAGAGAGAGCAAGGGACCCTCCTTGGCTAGTTGCAAGAACTGTGTCAAAGCTGTCACTGGTGACAATAAGGCAGGAGGAGGTGCATTTCCTTCTTAAATCGCTTGACCAAGAAAAGGCTGTGGGCCCAGACAAGTTGAGCCCAAGATTATTGAGAAGATGTGCAGACCAGCTAGCAGCACCTCTAACTCGCATCTTTCAGCACTGCCTAGTACAGTATAAATGGCCCTCTCTGTGGAAAGAGGCAAATGTAGTCCCTGTTCACAAAAAGAAGAGCAGAGCAGAAATCAGCAACTACAGACCAGTGTCACTCCTGTCAATCACTGGTAAGATCCTTGAGACAATAATCTCAAGACAAATGACAGAGTTTTTTGACTACCACTCACTACTTTGTGATCGTCAATATGGCTTCAGGAAAGGTTACTCTGCTGCTGATCTGTTGTTAAACCTCTCCACTAAGTGGTACCAGTCACTGGATGAATCCAAAGTCAGCTGTGTGGTAGAACTGGACATTGCTGGCGCTTTTGACCGGGTGTGGCACCAGGGCCTCTTAGCAAAACTTCAAGCACTGGGAAATGCAGGCTCTACGCTATGTCTCCTCAGTGATTACCTTCATGGTAGATCTCTAAGTGTAGTTCTCAGTGGAACTGAATCAGCAAGACATCCTATTGGGGCAAGTGTTCCACAAGGAAGCGTGCTGGGTCCACTGTTATGGAATGTCTACTTCAACGACCTTCTTCATCTCATCCCAGAATCACATGCATATGCAGACGACTGTACACTGACATTCACTTATCCAAGAGAAGAAATGCCAGCTGCTCTAAGCTACATCAATCACCAGCTGAGAGCTATATCAGCTTGGGGAAATAGATGGCAAGTAACATTTGCACCTGAGAAAACGCAGATGATGATCGTCTCTAGGCACCATGATGGTAATGCTGGGGCAGTAGTAAGGATGAATGGGAGGATGTTGGCACCTGAAGAAGTTGATATCCTTGAGGTGAAATTTGACTCCAAAGTAACCCTGAAGAACCATGTTGTAAATCTTGCAAACAAGGCAGCCAGGAAGCTTACAGCACTTCGCCGTATCTCGCATCTGCTTGACAGTAGGGGTTGCAAGATTCTGTACGAGGCACAAGTACGCTCACTCCTTGAGTATGCTCCACTTTCTTGGTTTGCCTGCCCCCCCCCCTCTCATCTGCGACTGCTTGACAGAGTAAAGAACAGAGCAAGACGTCTCATCTCTCGCCTGGACCCATCCTGGATAGATCTGTCATTTCAGCAGAGCCTTCAACACAGGAGGGATGCGGGTGGCCTTACTGTTATGTACAAGGCCAATATTGTCAAAGTACCACACTTGGATCCACTTCGAGGAAAGCGTGAAACAAGCTTTTATGCCACAAGACGGGCAGAAAGCAGCAACTTCACTCTGGTTGTACCCTTCTCCAGAACATCACTCCATCTAAGATCATATATACCCAGGATGACTCGAGTATGGAACTCATTCGTACAGCATAATGATGTCAACGAGATAAAGTCAGTTGATCAAATGAAAATACTGGCCCACAGGTGGCTCCAACTTTATCCTGTTCCCTACTTGTATGTCTCATAACAGTAAAAATGCTTTCAAATGAGCTGATGTAGGTAACAGCTCTTAGTTTGACAATAAAGTTAGGAATCCTTAACCTGTAAATAGCTTGTCAATAAAGCTAGGGATCCTTAACCTTGTCAAACCCTGTGTAAAAAAAAAAAAAAAAAAAAAAAAAAGAGAGAGAGAGAGAGTGAGAGTTGATCTGCTTTCACGAAGCTGAAACAATGTATCCCACGCTTCCAGGATCTTGCAAAATGGTCTGGGAAGCATCACTGATGCCAGTGCAACAGCGATGGATGAGCTAATGAATTGCCTTTGCAATAGCATTCGGAACTAACTGCTAGACCTGCCTCTGAAACCCCAGTACCGATCCCGGCATCGCTGGAGACGCATCTGAACAAATACCGCAGTAATTCGCCAGCATTACCTCTACCACTACTCTTACTGCTTACTTCTGACACTACTACCACTACTACTGCTACTACTACTACTACTACTACTACTACTACCACCACCACCACTACTACTACTTCTACTTCCACTACCAGCATTACCTCTTCCACTACTCCACTTCTTCCTCTCTCTGTCCCGTCCCAGTTCCCCTCTCCTATATATACTGGCTCCCTCACCTACCCGTCTTAGAGTGACTTGTAAATGGTTCAAATCGGACCGAAACTGTCGTCAAAAGCTCCTCTCTCTGTTCCAGTCCCGGTACTGTGCCTTTTTGTTCTCTAAAAAGACCATACGGGAAAGATTTGATTTCTTGCCGATAAATGGTTCAGAGAACCGACAAGTTGAAGAACCAGACACTTGTACAACACTTGGGTGTTTTTACTGTGGAAACGTTTCGCCAGCTAGTGGCTTCCTCAGTCCAGTATGAAGAAGAACGGTTGAAGATCGGATGGACTTTGAGGTAATCAGTCCCTCAGTCTGGTGTCCATCAAACCTTATAACCCACCAATGTGGCTTTTTAACCTACAAGTGCGGCTTTATAACCCATCTCTGTGGCTTTATCACCCACAGTGTGGCTTTATCAAGTCCCTGACAAAGCACACTTCTGTTATCAGTGAGAGAGAGAGAGAGAGAGAGAGAGAGAGAGAGAGAGAGAGAGAGAGAGAGAGAGAGAGAGAGAGAGAGAGAGAGAGAGAGAGAGAGAGAGAGAGAGAGAGAGAGAGAGGTGAGAGAAATAGAGCAAAACACAGCTGGGTAAAGTATGAGAAAATTACGGAAGTAAATTGAGAAGACAAGAGTGACTCGACACTTCCCACCCTCCCTCTGTTGTCTTACCTGGCCAGGGAGTGCCAGGGAGTGCTAGGGAGTACCAGGGAGTGCCAGGGAGTGCCAGGTAGTGCTAGGGAGTACCAGGGAGTGTTAGGGAGTGCCAGGGAGTGCCAGGCAGTGCCAGGCAGTGCTAGGGTAAATCAGAGAGTGCCAGGGAGTGCCAAGGATTACCAGACAGTGCCAGGAAGTTCCAGGGAGTGCCAGGGAGTGCCAGGCAGTACCAAGCAGTGCCAAGAAGTGCCAGGGAGTACCAGGCATTGTGAGGGGTGCCAGACAGTGCCATGGAGTGCCAAGCAGTGACAGGGAGTACCAGGAAGTGCCAGGGAGTGTAAGAGAGTGACAGGCAATGTCAGTGAGTGCCAGGGAGTGCAGGCAATGCCAGGGAGCTCCAGAGAGTGACAGGGAGTGCCAGAGAGTAACAGGGAGGGCCAGAGAGTGCCAGGGAGTGCTAGGGAGTACCAGGGAGTGTCAGGGAGTGCCAGGGAGTGCCAGGCAGTGCCAGGCAGTGCCAGACAGTGCTAGGGTAAACCAGAGAGTGTCAGGGAGTGCCAAGGATTACCAGACAGTGCCAGGAAGTTCCAGGGAGTGCCAGGGAGTGCCAGGAAGTACCAAGCAGTGCCAAGAAGTGCCAGGGAGTACCAGGCATTGCCAGGGGTGCCAGACAGTGCCATGGAGTGCCAGGCAGTGACAGGGAGTACCAGGAAGTGCCAGGGAGTGTAAGAGAGTGACAGGCAATGTCAGTGAGTGCCAGGGAGTGCAGGCAGTGCCAGGGAGCTCCAGAGAGTGACAGGGAGTGCCAGAGAGTAACAGGGAGGGCCAGAGAGTGCCAGGGAGTGCCAGGGTGAGCTAGGGTGTATCAGGGAGTGCTAGGATGAGAGACATACACCTCTCAATATGTATACACTAAGAGATATACACCTCACAGTGTATATTCATTGAGAGACATACACCTCACAGTGTATATACACTGTGAGACATACACCTCACAGTGTATATACACTGTGAGACATACACCTCACAGTGTATATACACTGTGAGACATACACCTCACAGTGTATATACACTGTGAGACATACACCTCACAGTGTATATACAATGTGAGACATACACCTCACAGTGTA
>NC_091349.1:8308294-8318294 GCF_038502225.1 Cherax quadricarinatus
GTTTAGAAGAGGAACTGAAAAATCTGAAACAGCCTAAAGAACTAAAGAACATTTTGGGATTGACAACAGAGACTGCTACCTCAGCCACAAATAAGGGGACTGTAGGGAAAGAAGGGGCACAACTGCATGGAGATGCTCTATCAGAGGAGACTGTAGCAAATGAAAGAGCTAAGCTTTATGTGGAGGCCCTAACAGACAACAACAGAGCCCAAGGAAAGCCGAGAAGGGAAAATGACAGGCCACTGAGCCCAAGTACATTAGCCAGTGAAACTGATGAAAGGAAAGCTGCAGTGGAGGAAACCAAATTAAATGAGGGGATACACAGGGATATGCAGTGGGAGAATGAAAGGGTGAGGTCAGTCTTTGTGTATGGGCTCCAGGAAGTCGAAGGGGAAACATATGAAGCAAGAAAACAAGGGGAAAAAAAAGCAATTGAAAGCATCATGAAAGCAATAGGAGAAGACGATATGACCCAGCTGGAAAATTTTCGGAGAATAGGGGGGTTTGTAAAAAAAAGAACCCGGCCAGTGAGAGTGACCTTCAAGGCAGAAGCGACTCGGACCAGGATACTGCAGGAGAAAGCACGATTAAGGGACATGACGGCATACAGGAGGGTGTATCTCGACCGCGACAGAACACAAGAAGAAAGGAAGAAACTGAGAGAGATGGTACAAAGGAGAAAGGAGGAAAGAGAGGGGATGGAGAAGACAGACAGGAGATCCCAGACCCAGGAAGAAGATCTAACACAGCCCCCCTCACAACTTTCTATAGAAGCCTCCCAACCAGGTCAACCCCAGTGCAACCAAACACTCTAAATCAAAACACCCATGCCACATCCAATGCCCCCACCCACTACATTACAAACTTCACCCCCACAGCAACAACCCATAGTTCCTTACCAGGTCTCCCACTTCCCCAACCCCCATATACTTCCCAGACCACAGTCTTAGAAAAGAAGTTGAAGGTGTGGTATACAAATGCAGATGGAATAACAAACAAGTATGAGGAGTTGCACGAAAGAATCAAAGAGACATCCCCAGACATAATAGCACTCACAGAAACAAAACTCACCAGAATAATAACAGATTCAATCTTTCCATCCGGATATCAAATCTTCAGGAAAGACAGAGGGAGGAGAGGGGGAGGAGGAGTTGCACTGCTCATTAAAAACCAGTGGGGTTTTGAGAAAATGGAAGGAATGGATGGCATGGGCGAAAGGGACTACTTAGTAGGAACAATCCAGTCTGAGGGACATAAGGTGATAATTGCAGTAATGTACAACCCACCACAGAACTGCAGGAGGCCAAGAGAAGAATACGATGAGAGCAACAGAGCAATGATCAACACACTAGCCGAGGTGGCCAGGAGAGCACACATGGGGGGAGCAAAGTTACTAGTTATGGGTGATTTCAATCACAAGGAGATTGACTGGGAAAACCTGGAGCCCCATGGGGGTCCCGAAACATGGAGAGCCAAGATGATGGATGTGGTACTGGAGAACCTCATGCATCAACATGTTAGAGACACTACCAGAGAGAGAGGAGAGGATGAACCAGCAAGGTTGGACCTTGTATTCACCATGAGTAGTTCGGACATCGAGGGTATCATGTATGAAAGGCCCCTGGGAGCTAGTGATCATGTGGTTCTGTGCTTCGACTACATAGTTGAGCTCCAAGTGGAGAGAGTAGCAGGAATAGGCTGGGAAAAACCAAACTACAAAAGGGGGAACTACTCAGGCATGAGGAACTTCCTTCAAGACATTCAGTGGGAGAGGGAACTGACAGGAAAACCAGTACAAGAAATGATGGACTATGTAGCAACAAAATGCAAGGAGGCAGAGGAGAGGTTTGTTCCCAAGGGAAACAGAAATAATGGGAAGAACAGAACGAGTCCTTGGTTCACCCAAAGGTGTAGGGAGGCAAAAACTAGGTGTACTAGAGAATGGAAAAGGTACAGAAGACAGAGAACTCAGGAGAATAGAGAAATCAGCCGAAGAGCCAGAAACGAATATGCACAGATAAGAAGGGAGGCTCAGAGACAATATGAAAATGACATAGCATCAAAAGTAAAGACTGACCCAAAGCTGTTGTACAGCCACATCAGGAGGAAAACAACAGTCAAGGACCAGGTAATCAGACTGAGGAAGGGTGATGGGGAATTCACAAGAAACGACCGAGAGGTATGTCAGGAGCTCAACACAAGATTTAAAGAGGTATTTACAGTGGAAACCAGTAGGACTCCAAGAAATCAGAACAGGGGGGCACACCAGCAAGTGCTGGATGAGGTACATATAACCAAGGAGGAGGTGAAGAAGCTGCTATGCGAACTTGACACCTCAAAGGCGGTGGGACCAGACAACATCTCTCCATGGGTCCTTAAAGAGGGAGCAGAGATATTGTGTGAGCCATTAACAAAGATCTTCAACACATCATTTGAAACTGGGCAACTCCCTGAGGTATGGAAAATGGCAAATGTAGTCCCAATTTTTAAAAAGGGAGACAGACATGAGGCACTAAACTACAGACCTGTATCTCTAACGTGTATAGTATGCAAGGTCATGGAGAAGATCATCAGGAGGAGAGTGGTGGGGCACCTGGAAAGAAACAAGTGTATAATTGACAACCAGCATGGTTTCAGGGAAGGAAAATCCTGTGTCACAAACCTACTAGAGTTTTATGACAAGGTGACAGAAGTAAGACAAGAGAGAGAGGGGTGGATCGACTGCGTATTTTTGGACTGCAAGAAGGCTTTCGACACAGTTCCTCACAAGAGGTTACTGCAAAAGCTAGAGGACCAGGCACACATAACAGGAAAGGCACTGCAATGGATCAGAGAATACCTGACAGGGAGGAAACAACGAGTCATGGTACGCGACGAGGTGTCAGAGTGGGCGCCTGTGACAAGCGGGGTCCCACAGGGGTCAGTCCTAGGACCTGTGCTGTTCTTGGTATACGTGAACGACATAACGGAAGGGATAGACTCAGAAGTGTCCTTGTTTGCAGACGATGTGAAGTTAATGAGAAGAATCGAATCGGACGAGGATCAGGCAGGACTACAAAGAGATCTGGACAGGCTACAAGCCTGGTCCAGCAACTGGCTCCTTGAATTTAACCCTGCCAAATGCAAAGTCATGAAGATTGGGGAAGGGCAAAGAAGACCGCAGACACAATATAGTTTAGATGGCCAAAGACTGCAAACCTCACTAAAGGAAAAAGATCTGGGGGTGAGTATAACACCGAGCATATCTCCTGAGGCGCACATCAATCAGATAACTGCTGCAGCATACGGGCGCCTGGCAAACCTACGGATAGCGTTCCGATACCTCAGTAAGGATTCGTTTAAGACTCTGTACACCATCTACGTCAGGCCCATACTGGAGTATGCAGCACCAGTTTGGAATCCACACCTAGTCAAGCACGTCAAGAAATTAGAGAAAGTGCAAAGGTTTGCAACAAGACTAGTCCCAGAGCTACGGGGATTGTCCTATGAAGAAAGGTTGAGGGAAATCGGCCTGACGACACTGGAGGCCAGGAGGGTCAGGGGAGACATGATAACGACATATAAAATACTGCGCGGAATAGACGAGGTGGACAAAGACGGGATGTTCCAGAGATGGGACACAGACACAAGAGGTCACAATTGGAAGTTGAAGACTCAGATGAATCAAAGGGATGTTAGGAAGTATTTCTTCAGTCATAGAGTAGTCAGGCCGTGGAATAGCCTAGAAAGTGATGTGGTGGAGGCAGGAACCATACATAGTTTTAAGGCGAGGTATGATAGAGCTCATGGGGCAGGGAGAGAGAGGACCTAGTAGCAATCAGCGAAGAGGCGGGGCCAGGAGCTGTGACTCGACCCCTGCAACCACAAATAGGTGAGTACAAATAGGTGAGTACACACACACACACATACACACAGGATCAAATGGAAGGACAAGCACACCCCCCAGAAACACCTGCAGAAGGACTCCAGCCACGACACCCCCAAGGCAACTGAACAATCCAAACCAACCATCACACACCGATCCCTCTGTTCCCACCCCCCGCACCACAGTTACAGTATTAGAACAGAAGTTGAAGGTTTGGTACACAAATGCAGATGGATTAATGAATAAACATGAGGAATGGCAAGAAAGAATCAATGAGAAGTCCCCAGACATCATAGCAGTTACAGAAACAAAACTCACGGAGACAATAACAGATGCAATCTTCCCACTAGGATACCAGATCATGAGGAAAGATAGAAGGGGCAGGGGGGGGAGGTGGGGTTGCTCTGCTCGTAAAAAACAGATGGAAATTCGAGAAAATGGAAGGCATAGATGAGACGGGAGAAAGAGACTACATAGTAGGTACACTTCAGTCTGGAGAACACAAAGTTGTCATTGCAGTGATGTATAATCCACCACAGAACTGCAGGAGGCCAAGAGAGGAATATGAAGAGAGCAACAGAGCAATGGTGGATACACTTGCTGAGGTGGCAAGAAGAGCTCACTCCAGCAGAGCAAAGTTGCTGGTTATGGGGGATTTCAACCACAGGGAGATTGACTGGGAAAACCTGGAGCCACATGGGGGTCCCGAAACATGGAGAGCCAGGATGTTGGAAGTGGTGCTGGAAAACCTCATGCACCAACATGTTAAGGACACTACCAGAGTGAGAGGGGAGGATGAACCAGCAAGATTGGACCTTGTGTTCACCCATGGCAGCTCAGACATTGAGGACATCAAGTATGAGAGTCCCCTAGGAACTAGCGACCACGTGGTTCTGTGCTTTGAATACATAGTAGAGCTGCAAGTGGAGAGAATAACAGGAGTTGAATGGGAAAAGCCTGACTATAAAAGAGGGGACTACATAGGGTTGAAGAACTTCCTGCGGGAGGTCCAGTGGGACAAAGAACTGGCAGGAAAGCCAGTAAATGAAATGATGGAATATGTAACAACAAAATGCAAGGAGGCAGTGGAAAGGTTTATTCCCAAGGGCAACAGTAACAGCGGGAAGACCAGAACGAGCCCCTGGTTTACCCGACGGTGTAAGGAGGCAAAAACAAAGTGCAACAGAGAATGGAAAAAGTACAGAAGGCAGAGAACACACGAAAATAGGGAGATCAGTCGCAGAGCCAGGAATGAGTATGCACAGGTAAGGAGGGAGGCCCAGCGACAGTATGAAAATGACATAGCATCGAGAATCAAGACTGACCCGAAACTTTTGTATAGCCACATCAGGAGGAAGACAACAGTCAAAGACCAGGTGATCAGATTAAGGACAGAAGGTCGAGAACTCACAAGAAATGATCAGTAGGTATGTGAGGAGCTGAACAGGAGATTTAAGGAAGTTTTTACAGTAGAGACAGGAAGGGCTGTGGGAAGACAGCACAGAAGGGAACATCAAGAGGGAATATACCAGCAAGTGTTGGATGACATACGAACAACTGAGGAGGAGGTGAAGAAGCTCTTAAGTGACCGTGACACCTCAAAGGCGATGGGACCGGGCAACATCTCCCCATGGATCCTTAGAGAAGGAGCAGAGATGCTGTGCGTACCTCTAACCACAATCTTCAACACATCCCTTGAAACTGGGCAACTACCTGAGAAATGGAAGACAGCTAATGTAGTCCCCATATTTAAGAAAGGAAACAGAAAAGAGGCTCTAAACTACAGACCTGTGTCTCTGACATGTATTGTGTGCAAAGTCATGGAGAAGATTATCAGGAGGAGAGTGGTCGAACACCTGGAAAGGAACAAGATTATAAATGAAAACCAGCATGGGTTCATGGAAGGCAAATCTTGTATCACAAACCTCCTGGAGTTTTATGACAAGGTAACAGAAGTAAGACACGAGAGAGAGGGGTGGGTAGATTGCGTTTTCCTAGACTGCAGGAAGGCCTTTGACACAGTTCCCCACAAGAGATTAGTGCAGAAGCTGGAGGATCAGGCGCATGTAACAGGGAGGGCACTGCAATGGATCAGGGAATACCTGACAGGGAGGCAGCAACGAGTCATGGTACGTGAAGAGGTATCACAGTGGGCGCCTGTGACGAGTGGGGTCCCACAGGGGTCAGTTCTAGGACCAGTGCTATTTTTGATATATGTGAACGACATGATGGAAGGAATAGACTCTGAAGTGTCCCTGTTCGCAGATGATGTGAAGTTGATGAGAAGAATTAAATCGGATGAGGATGAGGCAGGACTGCAAAGAGACCTGGACAGGCTGGACATGTGGTCCAGTAACTGGCTTTTCGAATTCAGTCCAGCCAAATGCAAAGTCATGAAGATTGGGGAGGGGCAAAGAAGACCGCAGACAGAGTATAGGCTAGGTGGACAAAGACTACAGACCTCACTCAGGGAGAAAGACCTTGGGGTGGCCATAACACCGAGCACATCACCGGAGGCACACATCAACCAAATAACTGCTGCAGCATACGGGCGCCTGGCAAACCTGAGAATAGCGTTCCGATACTTAATAAGGAATCGTTCAAGACTCTGTACACTGTGTATGTTAGGCCCATACTGGAGTATGCAGCACCAGTCTGGAACCCACACCTGGTCAAGCACGTCAAGAAGTTAGAGAAAGCACAAAGGTTTGCAACAAGGCTAGTCCCAGAGCTCAAGGGAATGTCGTACTAGGAAAGGTTGAGGGAGATCGGACTGACGACACTGGAGGACAGAAGGGTCAGGGGAAACATGATAACGACATACAAGATCTGCGGGGAATAGACAAGGTGGACAGAGATAGGATGTTCCAGAGAGGGGACACAGAGAGAAGAGGTCACAACTGGAAGCTGAAGACTCAGACGAGTCACAGGGACGTTAGGAAGTATTTCTTCAGTCATAGAGTTGTCAGCAAGTGGAATAGCCTAGCAAGTGAAGTAGTGGAGGCAGGAACCATACATAGTTTTAAGAAGAGGTATGACAAAGCTCAGGAAGCAGAGAGAGAGAGGATCCAGTAGCGATCAGTGAAGAGGCGGGGCCAGGAGCTGAGTCTCGACCCCTGCAACTAAAATTAGGTGAGTACAATTAGGTGAGTACACACACACACACACACACACACACACACACACACACACACACACACACACACACACACATACACACACACACACACACACACATTACACACACACACATACACACACACACACACACACACACACACACACACACACACACACACACACACACACATACACACACACACACACACACACACACACACACACACACACACACACACACACACACATACATTACACACACATTATACATTATATACATACATTACACATACTGCATTACATTATTACATACACACACATTATTATTACACACACACACACACACACACACACAAACACACACACACACACACACACAAACTGGGGCGGCCCAGACAGCGTGAGACATTTAAAATTTCTGGTAAATCTACACACCATTGTGGAACGCCCCCCTCCCCTTCCCCCCTATTTCCTCCCCTCCCCCTCCCCCTTCACCTCCACAGATCCCTCTCCCCAACTCGCCATTGTCTTAGACCATTTCGGGATATTAAACCATAACAAAAGATATTTTTCTGACGGCCGTGAGAAAGGGGGACATATATATATATATATATATATATATATATATATATATATATATATATATATATATATATATATATATATATATATATACAGTGATATATATATATATATATATATATATATATATATATATATATATATATATATATATATATATATATATATATATATATATACACACACTAGCATTTTGGGAGAGACTGACAGAAAGACGGAAAGTCAGACAGTAATCTTAACCAAAACCGAATTCAGCCTAGAAATAGCCGTCTATAACCTGAAACACTAGTGTCCCTCACCCCCTCCCCTTTCTCCTCTACCAGGAGGGGAAGGATGGGGGGAGGGGCGAATTTCCCATCACGATGACCCTTTCCCCAAATTTCGCAACCAGAGGAAACACAGATTTCCATTTGCGATAGTCTTGACCACCACCTCTCCTCCCAGTCTCCTCCTCCTCCTCCTCTCCCTCTCTCCCTCCCTCCCCTGGCAATCACTCCTCCGGAGATATTTGCTATCAATTACGTGTATCGTTGGGCGATTAACACCTCGCTTGCTGCAATTATTTACGGCTATCGTCCATCGCTTGCTGCAGTTGTGACCATATTGGGGTGATGTTGAGGGGTCTGTGTTTTGCTGATTGGGAAAGGGAAAGGGGAGGAGGAGAGGCCAGAGGAGGACAGGAAAGAGGAAGAAGAGGAGGAAGATGAATGGGAGAGGAGGAGGAATAGGAAGACTATTTAGGTAGCGTCCAGGCAAATGTGTCTTGTTTATATTCAGTTTACAGTAGTAGGAGTGTATATATATGCATATATATATATACATACATACATACATATATATATATATATATATATATATATATATATATATATATATATATATATATATATATATATATATATATATACAGTGTGTTCTCTAGAACTTTTTACCCCTTAGATAATGCCACTCAGAAAAGGGTGTAATGGCTTACCCCTTAGACGACTCTTGCGTTGTTTCCCCCCTTAGATAATGTCACTACAAATGAGTATAATAGTCGCATGTCTTTGTGAGAGCAGCACAACCAGTTGGCCAGGACAGTTGCTGAGTTGACGAGCCGCTCCACTGATTGATTTCTCAACCCTCCGAGATGAAAGAGAAAAAAACGGAAAATTAAAAAAAGAAGCGAGAGAGAGAGAGAGAGAGAGAGAGAGAGAGAGAGAGAGAGAGAGAGAGAGAGAGAGAGAGAGAGAGAGAGAGAGAGAGAGAGTGAGAGAGAGAGAGATGAATAATTACACACTCAACGAGATGAAAATTGAACGAGTGAATGACGACTGAATGGCAGATATTAAGGAGAGAGAAGGAGGACTAATGTAGAAAGTAATGAGGGCGGGAAGAGGGAGGGAAATGGGAGGAAAGAGAGAAGGATGGCAACGCCCATCACCAGTAAATCCAGCACAGTAATTTCCATACAACAACAATCACTACTACTACTACTACTACCACCAACATGCCTCCAGTAACCACCATCACAACTACCATACTCCGACAACCACCACTACAAGACGTCGTAAAATTACGACAACTAGTTCTCTCAACATTACCTACATTTCACATTCACTAGCTCATCCAAAAGCCGCAATAACCACAATCCTCCACCATAATTATCACCCCTATGTACAACAACCACCCAAACATCAGCCACAACAATCCTAGTCGGTCAACTACAATCTAACAACTACAATCTAACAACCACAATCCAACAACCACAATTCAACAGAAACGATCCAACAACCCCAATCCAGCAACCACAATCCAACAACCACAATCCAACAACCACAATCCAACAACCACAATTCAACAACCCCAATCCAACAACAACAATCCAACAACCCAATCCAACAACCACAATCCAACAACACAAATCCAACAACCACAATCCAACAACAAAAATACAACAACAAAAATCCAACAACCACAATCCAGCAACCACAATCCAACAACCACAATCCAGCAACCATAATCCAACAACCACAATCCAACAACCACAATCCAACAACCACAATCCAACAACAACAATCCAACAACCCCAATCCAGCAACCACAATCCAACAACCACACTCCAACAACCACAATCCAACAACCACAACTCAACAGCCCCAATCCAACAACAACAATCCAACAACCCAATCCAACAACCACAATACAACAACAATCCAGCAACCACAATCTAACAACCACAATCCAACAACCCCAATCCAACAACCACAATCCAACAACCACAATCCAACAACCCCAATCCAACAGCCACAATCCAACAACAACAATCCAACAACCACAATCCAACAACCACAATCCAAAAACTACAATCCAGCAACGACAATCCAACAACGACAATCCAACAACCACAATCCAACAACCAGCTGGTTGTCGCTAGGCTGAGTGGTTGTACAG
>NC_091349.1:8323294-8348689 GCF_038502225.1 Cherax quadricarinatus
TAGTGAGGGGAGAGGGAGAGAGTAGTGAGGTGAGAGGAGAGAATAGTGCGAGGAGAGAGTAGTGAGAGGAGAGAGTAGTGAGAGGAGAGAGTAGTGAGATGAGAGAGAGTAGTGAGAGGAGAGAGTAGTGAGAGGAGAGAGTAGTGAGAGGAAAGAGTAGTGAGAGGAGGGAGTAGTGAGAGGAGCGAGTAGTGAGAGGAGAGAGTAGTGAGGGGAGAGAGGAGGGAGGGGAGAGGGAGAGAGTTGTGAGGTGAGAGGAGAGAGTAGTGAGAGGAGAGAATAGTGAGAGGAGAGAGTAGTGAGAGGAAAGAGTAGTGAGAGGAGGGAGTAGTGAGAGGAGCGAGTAGTGAGGGAAGAGGGAGAGAGAAGTGAGGTGAGAGGAGAAAGTAGTGAGAGGAGAGAGTAGTGAGAGGAGAGAGTAGTGAGAGGAGAAAGTAGTGAGGGGAGAGAGGTGAGGGGAGAGTAGTGAGGGGAGAGTAGTGACGGGAGAGTAGTGAGGGGAGAGCAGGAGGGAAGAGAGTAGAGGAGAGAAAGAGGGAGAGAGTGAGGGGAGAGAAAGGGAGGGCAGAGTAGTGAGAGGAGAGCAGGAGGGGAGAGATTGAGGGAGAGAAGAGGGAGAGTAGTGAGGGGAGAGAAAGTGAGGGGAGAGTAGTGAGGGAGAGAAGGAGGGAGAGTAGTGAGGGGAGAGTATGAGGGAGAGAAAGAGGGGAGAGTAGGAGGGGAGAGCAGTGAGGAGAGTAGTGAGGAGAGGGTGAGGGGGGAGAGTAGTGAGGGGAGAGAGGGGAGAGTGGTGAGGGAGAGTGGTGAGGAGAGTAGTGAGGGAGAGTAGTGAGGGGAGAGAAGTGAGGGAGAGCAGTGAGGAGAGTAGTGAGAGGAGAGTGAGGGGAGAGTAAAGAGGAGAGTGGTGAGGAGAGAGAAAGGAGGGGAGAGAGGAGGGAGAGAGTGAGGGGAGAGAAAGGAGGGAGAGTAGTGAGGAGAGCAGAGGGAGAGTAGGAGGGGAGAGTAGTGGGAGGGAGAGAGCAGGAGAGAGTGAGGAGAGAAGTGAGGGAGAGTAGTGAGGGTAGAGAGTGAGGGGAGAGTAGTGAGGGGGAGAGTGAGGGGAGAGTAGTGAGGGAGAGAGTGAGGGGAGAGTAGAGGGAGAGTGGAGAGGGGAGAGTAGTGAGGGGAGAGTAGTGCAGGGAGAGTAGGAGGGAGAGCAGGAGGAGAGTAGTGAGGGGAGAGTAGGAGGGAGATCAGTGAGGGAGAGAGGAGGGAGAGAAAGGAGGGAGAGTAGTGAGGGGAGAGGTGAGGGGAGAGAGAGTGAGTGGAGAGTAGTGAGGGGAGAGTATTGAGGAGAGCAGTGAGGGGAGAGAAAGAGGGAGATAAAGAGGAGAGCAGTGAGGGAGAGTAGTGAGGGGAGGCAGTGAGGAGAGCAGGAGGGAGAGAGTGAGGAGAGAAAGAGGGAGAGTAGTGAGGGGAGAGTAGTGAGGGAGAGAGTGAGGAGAGTAGGAGGGGAGACTCAGTTAGGAGAGAGTGAGGGAGAGAAAGGAGGGAGAGAGAGTGAGGGGAGAGTAGTGAGGGAGAGTAGTGAGGGGAGAGTAGTGAGGGGAGAGTAGTGAGGGGAGAGAAAGAGGGGAGAGAAAGAGGAGAGTAGGAGGGAGAGTAGTGAGGGGAGAGTGGAGAGGGGAGAGTAGTGAGGGGAGAGTAGTGAGGGGAGAGTAGTGAGGGGAGAGTAGTGAGGGGAGAGTAGTGAGGGGAGAGTAGTGAGGGGAGATCAGTGAGGGGAGAGTAGTGAGGGGAGAGTAGCGAGGGGAGAGTAGTGAGGGGAGAGTAGTGAGGGGAGAGTAGTGAGGGGAGAGTAGTGAGGGGAGAGTAGTGAGGGGAGAGTGGAGGGAGAGAGTGAGGGAGAGAGGAGGGAGAGAGAGGGGAGAGCAGTGAGAGAGTAGTGAGGGAGAGTAGTGAGGGAGAGAGTGAGGGGAGAGAGAGGGAGAGAGGAGGGGAGAGGAGAGGGAGAGGGGAGGGGAGAGTAGTGAGGGAGAGTAGTGAGGGAGGAGAGAGGGCAGGAAAGAGGGGAGAGCAGTGAGGAGAGGAGTGAGGAGAGAAAGAGGGAGAGAGAGGGGAGAGAGTAGTGAGGGGAGAGAGGAGGGGAGAGAGGAGGGCAGAGAGTGAGGGTAGGAGAGGAGGGGAGGAGAGTGGGAGGGGGAGGAAAGAGGGGAGAGTAGGAGGGAGAGAGTGAGGGAGAGCATGGAGGGGAGAGGCAGTGAGGGGAGAGAGTGAGGGGAGAGTAGGAGGGGAGAGAGTGAGGGGAGAGAAAGAGGGGAGAGTAGGAGGGAGAGAGTGAGGAGAAAGTGAGGGTAGAGTAGTGAGGGGAGAGTAGTGAGGGTAGAGTAGTGAGGGGAGAGTAGTGAGGGGAGAGTAGTGAGGGTAGAGTAGTGAGGGGAGAGTAGTGAGGGGAGAGTAGTGAGGGGAGAGTAGTGAGGGTAGAGTAGTGAGGGGAGAGTAGTGAGGGTAGAGTAGTGAGGGGAGAGTAGTGAGGGGAGAGAAAGAGGGAGAGCAGGAGGGTAGAGTAGGAGGGAGAGAAAGTGAGGGGAGAGGCAGTGAGGAGAGCAGGAGGGGAGAGAAAGAGGAGAGAGGAGGGTGAGAAAGGAGGGTAGAGAGTGAGGGGAGAGCAGTGAGGGGAGAGCAGGAGGGCAGAGAAAGGAGGGGAGAGCAGTGGAGGCAGAGCAGTGAGGAGAAAGAGGAGAGAGGAGGGAGAGAGGAGGGTAGAGCAGTGAGGGCAGAGAAAGAGGAGAGAGAGTGAGGGGAGAGTAGTGAGGAGAGAAAGGAGGGAGAGTAGTGAGGGTAGAGTAAGGGAGGGAGAGTAGTGAGGGTAGAGAGTGAGGGAGGAGTAGGTGGAGGGTAGAGAAAGGGAGGGGAGAGTAGTGAGGGTAGAGTAGAGGAGGAGAGTAGTGAGGGGAGAGAGTGAGGGGAGAGAGTGAGGGTAGAGGCAGTGAGGGGAGAGAAAGAGGGGAGTAGTGAGGGTATATAGTGAGGGAGAGCAGTGAGGGTAGAGAAAGAGGGGAGAGTAGTGGAGGGAGAGTAGTGAGGGAGTAGTGAGGGGAGAGAGTGAGGGTAGAGAAAGAGGTAGAGCAGGAGGGTAGAAAGTGAGGGGAGAGTAGTGAGGGAGAGTAGTGAGGGTAGAGAAAGAGGGGAGAGTAGTGAGGAGAGAAAGGAGGGTAGAGAGAAAGTGAGGGGAGAGAAAGTGAGGGGAGAGTAGTGAGGCAGAGAAAGGAGGGTGAGGGTAGAGAAAGGAGGGTGAGTAGTGAGGGGAGAGTAGTGAGGGTAGAGAGTGAGGGGAGAGAAAGGGAGGGGAGAGTGAGGTAGAGTAGTGAGGGGAGAGAGGAGGGGAGAGTGAGTGGAGGGAGAGTAGTGAGGGGAGAGTATGAGGGGGAGGAGAGAGGAGAGAGTGGGAGGGCAGAGCAGTGAGGGAGAGAAAGGAGGGAGAGTAGGAGGGTGATAGTGAGGGAGAGCAGGAGGGTAGAGAAAGTGAGGGAGCAGTGAGGGGAGAGAAAGGAGGGTAGAGGAGTGAGGGGAGAAAGAGGGAGAGAAAGAGAGGGTAGATATGAGGGAGAGAAAGGGAGGGGAGAGAAAGGAGGGGAGAGGCAGGAGGAGCAGGAGGTAGAGAAAGGGAGGGGAGAGAGTGAGGAGCAGGAGGGAGCATATGAGGAGAGCAGTGAGGGGAGAGTAGAGGTAGAGTAGTGAGGGGAGAGAAAGTGAGGGGAGAGAGTGAGGGAGAGAGAGGAGAGAGTGGGAGGTAGAGTAGTGAGGGGAGAGTAGTGAGGGGAGAGTAGTGAGGGGAGAGTAGTGAGGGGAGAGTAGTGAGGGGAGAGTAGTGAGGGGAGAGTAGTGAGGGGAGAGTAGTGAGGGGAGAGTAGTGAGGGGAGAGTAGTGAGGGGAGAGTAGTGAGGGGAGAGTAGTGAGGGTAGAGTGCAGGGGAGGGAGGAGTGCAGTGAGGGAGAGAAAGAGGGGAGAGCAGGAGGGAGAGCAGTGAGGGTAGAGTAGTGAGGAGAGAAATGAGGGAGAGTAGTGAGGTGAGAGTGAGGGGAGAGTAGTGAGGGAGAGTAGTGAGGGGAGAGTAGTGAGGGGAGAATAGTGAGGGAGAGAAAGAGGGCAGAGGAAAGAGGGTAGAGAGTGAGGTAGACAGTGGGAGGGAGGTAGAGAGTGAGGAGTAGTGAGGGGAGAGAGTGGGAGGGAGAGCAGGAGGGTAGAGCAGTGAGGGACAGTAGTGAGGGAGAGAAAGAGGAGAAAGGAGGGGAGAGTAGTGAGGGGAGAGTAGTGAGGGTAGAGTAGTGAGGGTAGAGTAGTGAGGGTAGAGTAGTGAGGGGAGAGAAAGGAGGGTAGAGAAAGGGGGAGGGCAGGAGCAGTGAGGAGTAGTGAGGCAGAGAGTGAGGCAGAGTGAGTGAGGAGAGAAAGTGAGGCAGAGAGGAGGGCAGAGGAAAGGAGGGAGAGAAAGAGGGTAGAGCAGTGAGGAGAGTAGTGGAGGAGACACACTGACGCCCATATTTTCTCACATAAAAATAACAATCCTTTGCATGGTGTTTTGTTTTTATTGTGTTGGTGTTCTGCTGTGTTATGTTGTGCTATGATGTGCTATGTTGGTGTTCCACAGTTATATTGTGTACATGTTGGTGTTCTGGGCTGTGTTATGTTGGTGTTCCGCTGTTATGTTGCGTTCTGCTGTGTTTGTTGTGCTATGTTGGTGTTCGCCGTGCTAGCAAGCAGCTATGTTGGTGTTCCATGTGTTATGTTGTGCGCGTTATGTTCTGCGTCTTATGTTGGTGTTCTGCTGTGTTACTTTGTGCTATGTTGGTGTTCTGCTGTGTTATGTTGGTGTTCTGCTGTGTTACGTTGTGCTATGTTGGTGTTCTGCTGTGTTATGTTGGTGTTCTGCTGTGTTACGTTGTGCTATGTTGGTGTTCTACTGTGTTATGTTGGTGTTCTGCTGTGTTACGTTGTGCTATGTTGGTGTTCTGCTGTGTTATGTTGGTGTTCTGCTGTGTTATGTTGTGCTATGTTGGAGTTCTGCTGTGTTATGTTGTGCTATGTTGGTGTTCTACTGTGTTATGTTGGTGTTCTGCTGTGTTATGTTGGTGTTCTGCTGTGTTACGTTGTGCTATGTTGGTGTTCTGCTGTGTTATGTTGGTGTTCTGCTGTGTTACGTTGTGCTACGTTGGTGTTCTGCTGTGTTATGCTGGTGTTCTGCTGTGTTATGTTGTGCTATGTTGGAGTTCTGCTGTGTTATGTTGTGCTATGTTGGTGTTCTGCTGTGTTATGTTGGTGTTCTGCTGTGTTACGTTGTGCTATGTTGGTGTTCAGCTGTGTTATGTTGTGCTATGTTGGTGTTCTGCTGTGTTATGTTGGTGTTCTTCTGTGTTACGTTGTGCTATGTTGGTGTTCTGTTGTGTTATGTTGGTGTTCTGCTGTGTTATGTTGTGCTATGTTGGAGTTCTGCTGTGTTATGTTGGTGTTCTGCTGTGTTATGTTGGTGTTCTGCTGTGTTATGTTGTGCTATGTTGGTGTTCTGCTGTGTTATGTTGGTGTTCTGCTGTGTTATGTTGGTGTTCTGCTGTGTTATGTTGTGCTATGTTGGTGTTCTGCTGTGTTATGTTGTGTTATGTTGGTGTTCTGCTGTGTTATGTTGGTGTTCTGCTGTGTTATGTTGTGCTATGTTGGTGTTCTGCTGTGTTATGTTGTGCTATGTTGGTGTTCTGCTGTGTTATGTTGTGCTATGTTGGTGTTCTGCTGTGTTACGTTGTGCTATGTTGGTGTTCTGCTGTGTTACGTTGGTGTTCTGCTGTGTTATGTTGTGCTATGTTGGTGTTCTGCTGTGTTATGTTGGTGTTCTGCTGTGTTATGTTGTGCTATGTTGGTGTTCTGCTGTGTTATGTTGTGCTATGTTGGTGTTCTGCTGTGTTATGTTGTGCTATGTTGGTGTTCTGCTGTGTTATGTTGGTGTTCTGCTGTGTTATGTTGTGCTATGTTGGTGTTCTGCTGTGTTATGTTGTGTTATGTTGGTGTTCTGCTGTGTTATGTTGTGTTATGTTGGTGTTCTGCCGTGTTATGTTGTGCTATGTTGGAGTTCTGCTGTGTTATGTTGTGCTATGTTGGTGTTCTGCTGTGTTATGTTGGTGTTCTGCTGTGTTACGTTGTGCTATGTTGGTGTTCTGCTGTGTTATGTTGTGCTATGTTGGTGTTCTGCTGTGTTATGTTGGTGTTCTGCTGTGTTACGTTGTGCTATGTTGGTGTTCTGCTGTGTTATGTTGGTGTTCTGCTGTGTTATGTTGTGCTATGTTGGAGTTCTGCTGTGTTATGTTGGTGTTCTGCTGTGTTATGTTGGTGTTCTGCTGTGTTATGTTGTGCTATGTTGGTGTTCTGCTGTGTTATGTTGGTGTTCTGCTGTGTTATGTTGGTGTTCTGCTGTGTTATGTTGTGCTATGTTGGTGTTCTGCTGTGTTATGTTGTGTTATGTTGGTGTTCTGCTGTGCTATGTTGGTGTTCTGCTGTGTTATGTTGTGCTATGTTGGTGTTCTGCTGTGTTATGTTGTGTTATGTTGGTGTTCTGCTGTGTTATGTTGTGCTATGTTGGTGTTCTGCTGTGTTACGTTGTGCTATGTTGGTGTTCTGCTGTGTTACGTTGGTGTTCTGCTGTGTTATGTTGTGCTATGTTGGTGTTCTGCTGTGTTATGTTGTGTTATGTTGGTGTTCTGCTGTGTTATGTTGTGCTATGTTGGTGTTCTGCTGTGTTACGTTGTGCTATGTTGGTGTTCTGCTGTGTTACGTTGGTGTTCTGCTGTGTTGTGTTGTGCTATGTTGGTGTTCTGCTGTGTTACGTTGGTGTTCTGCTGTGTTATGTTGTGCTATGTTGGTGTTCTGCTGTGTTATGTTGTGTTATGTTGGTGTTCTGCTGTGTTATGTTGTGCTATGTTGGTGTTCTGCTGTGTTATGTTGGTGTTCTGCTGTGTTATGTTGTGCTATGCTGGTGTTCTGCTGTGTTATGTTGGTGTTGTGCTCTGTTATGTTGTGCTATGTTGGTGTTCTGCTGTGTTATGTTGGTGTTCTGCTGTGTTATGTTGTGCTATGTTGGTGTTCTGCTGTGTTATGTTGTGTTATGTTGGTGTTCTGCTGTGTTATGTTGTGCTATGTTGGTGTTCTGCTGTGTTATGTTGTGTTATGTTGGTGTTCTGCTGTGTTATGTTGGTGTTCTGCTGTGTTATGTTGTGCTATGTTGGTGTTCTGCTGTGTTATGTTGGTGTTCTGCTGTGTTATGTTGTGTTATGTTGGTGTTCTGCTGTGTTATGTTGGTGTTCTGCTGTGTTATGTTGTGCTATGTTGGTGTTCTGCTGTGTTACGTTGTGCTATGTTGGTGTTCAGTTGTGTTATGTTGTGTTATGTTGGTGTTCTGCTGTGTTACGTTGTGCTATGTTGGTGTTCAGTTGTGTTATGTTGTGTTATGTTGGTGTTCTGCTGTGTTATGTTGTGCTATGTTGGTGTTCTGCTGTGTTATGTTGGTGTTCTGCTGTGTTATGTTGTGCTATGTTGGTGTTCTGCTGTGTTATGTTGTGCTATGCTGGTGTTCTGCTGTGTTACGTTGTGCTATGTTGGTGTTCTGCTGTGTTATGTTGTGTTATGTTGGTGTTCTGCTGTGTTATGTAGTCTTATGTTGGTGTTCTGCTGTGTTATGTTGGTGTTCTGCTGTGTTATGTTGTGCTATGCTGGTGATCTGCTGTGTTACGTTGTGCTATGTTGGTGTTCTGCTGTGTTATGTTGTGCTATGTTGGTGTTCTGCTGTGTTATGTTGTGCTATGTTGGTGTTCTGCTGTGTTATGTTGGTGTTCTGCTGTGTTATGTTGTGCTATGTTGGTGTTCTGCTGTGATATGTTGTGCTATGTTGGTGTTCTGCTGGGTTATGTTGTGCTACGTTGGTGTTCTGCTGTGTTATGTTGTGCTATGTTGGTGTTCTGCTGTGTTATGTTGTGCTATGTTGGTGTTCTGCTGTGTTACGTTGTGCTATGTTGGTGTTCTGCTGTGTTGCGTTGGTGTTCTGCTGTGTTGTGTTGTGCTATGTTGGTGTTCTGCTGTGTTACGTTGGTGTTCTGCTGTGTTATGTTGTGCTATGTTGGTGTTATGCTGTGTTATGTTGTGTTATGTTGGTGTTCTGCTGTGTTATGTTGTGCTATGTTGGTGTTCTGCTGTGTTATGTTGGTGTTCTGCTGTGTTATGTTGTGCTATGCTGGTGTTCTGCTGTGTTATGTTGGTGTTGTGCTCTGTTATGTTGTGCTATGTTGGTGTTCTGCTGTGTTATGTTGGTGTTCTGCTGTGTTATGTTGTGCTATGTTGGTGTTCTGCTGTGTTATGTTGTGTTATGTTGGTGTTCTGCTGTGTTATGTTGTGCTATGTTGGTGTTCTGCTGTGTTATGTTGTGTTATGTTGGTGTTCTGCTGTGTTATGTTGGTGTTCTGCTGTGTTATGTTGTGCTATGTTGGTGTTCTGCTGTGTTATGTTGGTGTTCTGCTGTGTTATGTTGTGTTATGTTGGTGTTCTGCTGTGTTATGTTGGTGTTCTGCTGTGTTATGTTGTGCTATGTTGGTGTTCTGCTGTGTTACGTTGTGCTATGTTGGTGTTCAGTTGTGTTATGTTGTGTTATGTTGGTGTTCTGCTGTGTTACGTTGTGCTATGTTGGTGTTCAGTTGTGTTATGTTGTGTTATGTTGGTGTTCTGCTGTGTTATGTTGTGCTATGTTGGTGTTCTGCTGTGTTATGTTGGTGTTCTGCTGTGTTATGTTGTGCTATGTTGGTGTTCTGCTGTGTTATGTTGTGCTATGCTGGTGTTCTGCTGTGTTACGTTGTGCTATGTTGGTGTTCTGCTGTGTTATGTTGTGTTATGTTGGTGTTCTGCTGTGTTATGTAGTCTTATGTTGGTGTTCTGCTGTGTTATGTTGGTGTTCTGCTGTGTTATGTTGTGCTATGCTGGTGATCTGCTGTGTTACGTTGTGCTATGTTGGTGTTCTGCTGTGTTATGTTGTGCTATGTTGGTGTTCTGCTGTGTTATGTTGGTGTTCTGCTGTGTTATGTTGTGCTATGTTGGTGTTCTGCTGTGATATGTTGTGCTATGTTGGTGTTCTGCTGGGTTATGTTGTGCTACGTTGGTGTTCTGCTGTGTTATGTTGTGCTATGTTGGTGTTCTGCTGTGTTACGTTGTGCTATTTTGGTGTTCTGCTGTGTTATGTTGTGCTATGTTGGTGTTTTGCTGTGTTACATTGTGCTATTTTGGTGTTCTGCTGTGTTATGTTGTGCTATGTTGGTGTTCTGCTGTGTTATGTTTTGCTATGTTGGTCTGCTGTGTTATATTGTGCTATGCTGGTGTTCTGCTGTGTTACGTTGTGCTATGTTGGTGTTCTGCTGTGTTATGTTGTGCTATGTTGGTGTTCTGCTGTGTTATGTTGGTGTTCTGCTGTGTTATGTTGTGCTATGTTGGTGTTCTGCTGTGATATGTTGTGCTATGTTGGTGTTCTGCTGTGTTACGTTGTGCTATTTTGATGTTCTGCTGTGTTATGTTGTGCTATGTTGATGTTCTGCTGTGTTATATTGTGCTATGTTGGTGTTCTGCTGCGTTACGTTGTGATATTTTGGTGTTCTGCTGTGTTATGTTGTGCTATGTTGGTGTTCTGCTGAGTTATGTTGGTGTTCTGCTGTGTTATGTTGTGCTATGTTAGTGTTCTGCTGTGTTATGTTGTGCTATGTTGGTGTTCTGCCGTGTTATGTTGTCCTATGTTGGTGTTCTGCTGTGTTATGTTGTGCTATGTTGGTGTTCTGCTGTGTTACGTTGTGCTGTTTTGGTGTTCTGCTGTGTTATGTTGTGCTATGTTGGTGTTCTGCTTTGTTTTGTTGTGCTATGTTGGTGTTCTGCTGAGTTATGTTGGTGTTCTGCTGTGTTATGTTGTGCTATGTTAGTGTTCTGCTGTGTTATGTTGTGCTATGTTGGTGTTCTGCTGTGTTATGTTTTGCTATGTTGGTGTTCTGCTGTGTTATGTTGTGCTATGTTGGTGTTCTGCTGTGTTACGTTGTGCTATTTTGGTGTTCTGCTGTGTTATGTTGTGCTATGTTGGTGTTCTGCTGTGTTACGTTTTGCTATTTTGGTGTTCTGTTGTGTTATGTTGTGCTATGTTGGTGTTCTGCTGTGTTATGTTGGTGTTCTGCTGTGTTATGTTGTGCTATGCTGGTGTTCTGCTGTGTTATGTTGTGCTATATTGGTGTTCTGGTGTGTTATGTTGGTGTTCTGCTGTGTTATGTTGGTGTTCTGCTGTGTTACGTTGTGCTATGTTGGTGTTCTGCTGTGTTACGTTGTGCTATATTGGTGTTCTGCTGTGATACGTTGTGCTACGTTGGTGTTCTGCTGTGTTACGTTGTGCTATTTTGGTGTTCTGCTGTGTTACGCTGTGCTATGTTGGTGTTCTGCTGAGTTACGTTGTGCTATGTTGGTGTTCTGCTGTGTTGCGTTGTGCTATGTTGGCGTTCTGCTGTGTTATGTTGTTTTATGTTGGTGTTCTGCTGTGTTATGTTGTTCTATGTTGGTGTTCTGATGTGTTATGTTGTTCTATGTTTGTGTTCTGCTGTGTTATGTTGTTCTATGTTGGTGTTCTGTTTTGTTATGTTGTGCTATGTTGGTGTTCTGCTGTGTTATGTTGTGCAACGTTGGTGTTCTGCTGTGTTATGTTGTGCTACATTGGTGTTCTGTGTTGGTGTTATTTGCACGGTACTTTGTGTTAATGTGGTGTTAAGTGGGGACTGTGGTGTTGGGATGTTATATGGGGGCTGTGTGGTGTTGTGATGTTATGTGGAGGCTGCGTGGTGTTGTGATATTATGTGGGGCTGTGTGGTGTTGTGGTGTTATGTGGGGGCTGTGTGGTGTTGTGATGTTATGTGGGGGGACTGTGTGGTGTTGTGATGTTATGTGGGGGACTGTGTGGTTTTTGATGTTATGCGGGGGCTGTGTGGTGTTGTGATGTTATGTAGGGGCTGTGTGGTGTTGTGGTGTTATGTGGGGACTATGTGATGTTGTGATGTTATGCGGGGGCTGTGTGGTGTTGTGATGTTATGTGGAGGCTGCGTGGAATTGTGATGTTATGGGGGGCTGTGTGGTGTTGTGGTGTTATGAGGGGGCTGTGTGGTGTTGTGATGTTATGTGGGGGGACTATGTGGTGTTGTGGTGGGGGCCTGTGTGGTGTTTTGATGTTATGCGGGGGCTGTGTGGTGTTGTGATGTTATGTAGGGGCTGTGTGGTGTTGTGGTGTTATGTGGGGGCTGTGTGGTGTTGTGATGTTATGCGGGGGTTGTGTGGTGTTGTGATGTTATGTGGGGACTGTGTGGTGTTGTGGTGTTATGTGGTGTCTGTGTGGTGGTGTGGTGTTATGTGGGGGCGGTGTGGTGTTGTGATGTTATGTGGGGGACTGTGTGGTGTTGTGATGTTATGTGGGGGACTGTGTGGTGTTGTGATGTTATGCGGGGCCTGTGTGGTGTTGTGATGTTATGTGGAGGCTGTGTGGTGTTGTGGTGTTATGTGGGGGCTGTGTGGTGTTGTGGTGTTATGTGGGGCCTGTGTGGTGTTGTGATGTTATGAGGGGGACTGTGTGGTGTTGTGATGTTATGCGGGGGCTGTGTGGTGGTGTGATGTTATGTGGGGACTGTGTGATGCTGTGGTGTTATGTGGAGACTGTGTGATGCTGTGGTGTTATGTGGGAACTATGTGATGCTGTGGTGTTATGTGGGGGCTGTGTGATGCTGTGGTGTTATGTGGGAACTATGTGATGCTGTGGTGTTATGTGGGGGCTGTGTGATGCTGTGGTGTTATGTGGGGGCTGTGTGATGCTGTGGTGTTATGTGGGAACTATGTGATGCTGTGGTGTTATGTGGGGGCTGTGTGATGCTGTGGTGTTATGTGGGGGCTGTGTGATGCTGTGGTGTTATGTGGGAACTATGTGATGCTGTGGTGTTATGTGGGGGCTGTGTGATGCTGTGGTGTTATGTGGGAACTATGTGATGCTGTGGTGTTATGTGGGGGCTGTGTGATGCTGTGGTGTTATGTGGGGACTGTGTGATGCTGTGGTGTTATGTGGGAACTATGTGATGCTGTGGTGTTATGTGGGGGCTGTGTGATGCTGTGGTGTTATGTGGGGGCTGTGTAGATGCTGTGGTGTTATGTGAGGGCTGTGTGATGCTGTGGTGTTATGTGGGAACTATGTGATGCTGTGGTGTTATGTGGGGGCTGTGATGCTGTGGTGTTATGTGGGGGCTGTGTGATGCTGTGGTGTTATGTGAGGGCTGTGTGATGCTGTGGTGTTATGTGGGAACTATGTGATGCTGTGGTGTTATGTGGGGGCTGTGTGATGCTGTGGTGTTATGTGGGGACTGTGTGATGCTGTGGTGTTGTGTGGGGGCTGTGTGATGCTGTGGTGTTATGTGGGAACTATGTGATGCTGTGGTGTTATGTGGGGGCTGTGTGATGCTGTGGTGTTATGTGGGGACTGTGTGATGCTGTGGTGTTATGTGGGGACTGTGTGATGCTGTGGTGTTATATGGAGACTGTGTGATGCTGTGGTGTTATGTGGGGACTGTGTGATGCTGTGGTGCTATGTGGCGACTGTGTGATGCTGTGGTGTTATGTGGGGAATGTGTGATGCTGTGGTGTTTTGTGGGGACTGTGTGATGCTGTGGTTTTATGTGGTTACTGTGTGATGCTGTGGTGTTATGTGGGGACTGTGTGATGCTGTGGTGTTATGTGGGGACTGTGATGCTGTGGTATTTTGTGGGGACTGTGTGATGCTGTGTGTCATACTGCTATGGTTGACCTGTCACCACGGGGTGGATGTAGACGCCAGTGTAGGCACTGGGGAGGAGAAGTAGGAGCAGTGTAGGCACTGGGGAGGGGAAGTAGGAGCAGTGTAGGCACTGGGGAGGGGAAGTAGGAGCAGTGTAGGCACTGGGGAGGGGAAGTAGGAGCAGTGTAGGCACTGGCGAGGGGAAGTAGGAGCAGTGAGTAGGCACTGGGGAGGGGTCGTAGGTGCAGTGTAGGCACTGGGGAGGGGACGTAGGAGCAGTGTAGGCACTGGGGAGGGGAAGTAGGAGCAGTGTAGGCACTGGCGAGGGGAAGTAGGAGCAGTGTAGGCACTGGCGAGGGGAAGTAGGAGCAGTGAGTAGGCACTGGGGCGGGGAAGCAGGAGCAGTGTAGGCACTGGCGAGGGGAAGTAGGAGCAGTGTAGGCACTGGGGAGGGGAAGTAGGAGCAGTGAGTAGGCACTGGGGAG
This sequence comes from Cherax quadricarinatus, assembly GCF_038502225.1. Classification (NCBI taxonomy): domain Eukaryota; kingdom Metazoa; phylum Arthropoda; class Malacostraca; order Decapoda; family Parastacidae; genus Cherax; species Cherax quadricarinatus. The sequence continues at coordinate 8,336,612 of NC_091349.1, forward strand.
GGGAAGCAGGAGCAGTGTAGGCACTGGGGAGGGGAAGCAGGAGCAGTGTAGGCACTGGGGAGGGGAAGCAGGAGCAGTGTAGGCACTGGGGAGGGGAAGCAGGAGCAGTGTAGGCAATGGGGAGGGGAAGTAGGAGCAGTGTAGGCACTGGGGAGGGGAAGTAGGAGCAGTGTAGGCACTGGGGAGGGGAAGCAGGAGCAGTGTAGGCAATGGGGAGGGGAAGTAGGAGCAGTGTAGGCACTGGGGAGGGGAAGTAGGAGCAGTGTAGGCACTGGGGAGGGGAAGTAGGAGCAGTGTAGGCACTGGGGAGGGGAAGTAGGAGCAGTGTAGGCACTGGGGAGGGGAAGCAGGAGCAGTGTAGGCACTGGGGAGGGGAAGTAGGAGCAGTGTAGGCACTGGGGAGGGGAAGTAGGAGCAGTGTAGGCACTGGGGAAGGGAAGTAGGAGCAGTGTAGGCACTGGGGAGGGGAAGTAGGAGCAGTGTAGGCACTGGGGAGGGGAAGTAGGAGCAGTGTAGGCACTGGGGAGGGGAAGTAGGAGCAGTGTAGGCACTGGGGAGGGGAAGTAGGAGCAGTGTAGGCACTGGGGAGGGGAAGTAGGAGCAGTGTAGGCACTGGCGAGGGGAAGTAGGAGCAGTGTAGGCACTGGGGAGGGGAAGTAGGAGCAGTGTAGGCACTGGGGAGGGGAAGTAGGAGCAGTGTAGGCACTGGGGAGGGGAAGTAGGAGCAGTGTAGGCACTGGGGAGGGGAAGTAGGAGCAGTGTAGGCACTGGGGAGGGGAAGTAGGAGCAGTGTAGGCACTGGGGAGTTGAAGTAGGAGCAGTGTAGGCACTGGGGAGGGGAAGTAGGAGCAGTGTAGGCACTGGCGAGGGGAAGTAGGAGCAGTGTAGGCACTGGCGAGGGGAAGTAGGAGCAGTGAGTAGGCACTGGGGAGGGGAAGCAGGAGCAGTGTAGGCACTGGGGAGGGGAAGCAGGAGCAGTGTAGGCACTGGGGAGGGGAAGCAGGAGCAGTGTAGGCACTGGGGAGGGGAAGCAGGAGCAGTGTAGGCAATGGGGAGGGGAAGCAGGAGCAGTGTAGGCACTGGGGAGGGGAAGTAGGAGCAGTGTAGGCACTGGGGAGGGGAAGTAGGAGCAGTGTAGGCACTGGGGAGGGGAAGTAGGAGCAGTGTAGGCACTGGGGAGGGGAAGCAGGAGCAGTGTAGGCACTGGGGAGGGGAAGTAGGAGCAGTGTAGGCACTGGGGAGGGGAAGTAGGAGCAGAGTAGGCACTGGGGAAGGGAAGTAGGAGCAGTGTAGGCACTGGGGAGGGGAAGTAGGAGCAGTGTAGGCACTGGGGAGGGGAAGTAGGAGCAGTGTAGGCACTGGGGAGGGGAAGTAGGAGCAGTGTAGGCACTGGGGAGGGGAAGTAGGAGCAGTGTAGGCACTGGGGAGGGGAAGTAGGAGCAGTGTAGGCACTGGCGAGGGGAAGTAGGAGCAGTGTAGGCACTGGGGAGGGGAAGTAGGAGCAGTGTAGGCACTGGGGAGGGGAAGTAGGAGCAGTGTAGGCACTGGGGAGGGGAAGTAGGAGCAGTGTAGGCACTGGCGAGGGGAAGTAGGAGCAGTGTAGGCACTGGCGAGGGGAAGTAGGAGCAGTGAGTAGGCACTGGGGAGGGGAAGCAGGAGCAGTGTAGGCACTGGGGAGGGGAAGCAGGAGCAGTGTAGGCACTGGGGAGGGGAAGCAGGAGCAGTGTAGGCACTGGGGAGGGGAAGCAGGAGCAGTGTGGCACTGGGGAAGGGAAGCAGGAGCAGTGTAGGCACTGGGGAGGGGAAGCAGGAGCAGTGTAGGCACTGGGGAGGGGAAGCAGGAGCAGTGTAGGCACTGGGGAGGGGAAGCAGGAGCAGTGTGGCACTGGGGAGGGGAAGCAGGAGCAGTGTAGGCACTGGGGAGGGGAAGCAGGAGCAGTGTAGGCACTGGGGAGGGGAAGCAGGAGCAGTGTAGGCACTGGGGAGGGGAAGCAGGAACAGTGTAGTCACTGGGGAGGGGAAGCAGGAGCAGTGAGTAGGCACTGAAGAGGGGAAGCAGGAGCAGTGTAGGCACTGGGGAGGGGAAGCAGGAGCAGTGTAGGCACTGGGGAGGGGAAGCAGGAGCAGCGTAGGCACTGGGGAAGGGAAGCAGGAGCAGTGTAGGTACTGGGGAGGGGTAGCAGGAGCAGTGTAGGCACTGGGGAGGGGAAGCAGGAGCAGTGTAGGCACTGGGGAGGGGAAGCAGGAGCAGTGTAGGCACTGGGGAGGGGAAGCAGGAGCAGTGTAGGCACTGGGGAGGGGAAGCAGGAGCAGTGTAGGCACTGGGGAGGGGAAGCAGGAGCAGTGTGGCACGGGGGAGGGGAAGCAGGAGCAGTGTAGGCACTGGGGAGGGGAAGCAGGAGCAGTGTAGGCACCGGGGAGGGGAAGCAGGAGCAGTGTAGGCAATGGGGAGGGGAAGCAGGAGCAGTGTAGGCACTGGGGAGGGGAAGCAGGAGCAGTGTAGGCACTGGGGAAGGGAAGCAGGAGCAGTGTAGGCACTGGGGAGGGGAAGCAGGAGCAGTGTAGGCACTGGGGAGGGGAAGCAGGAGCAGTGTAGGCACTGGGGAGGGGAAGCAGGAGCAGTGTAGGCACTGGGGAGGGGAAGCAGGAGCAGTGTAGGCACTGGGGAGGGGAAGCAGGAGCAGTGTAGGCACTGGGGAGGGGAAGCAGGAGCAGTGTGGCACTGGGGAGGGGAAGCAGGAGCAGTGTAGGCAAAGGGGAGGGGAAGCAGGAGCAGTGTAGGCACTGGGGAGGGGAAGCAGGAGCAGTGTAGGCACTGGGGAGGGGAAGCAGGAGCAGTGTGGCACTGGGGAAGGGAAGCAGGAGCAGTGTAGGCACAGGGGAGGGGAAGCAGGAGCAGTGTAGGCACTGGGGAGGGGAAGCAGGAGCAGTGTAGGCACTGGGTAGGGGAAGCAGGAACAGTGTAGTCACTGGGGAGGGGAAGCAGGAGCAGTTAGTAGGCACTGAAGAGGGGAAGCAGGAGCAGTGTAGGCAATGGGGAGGGGAAGCAGGAGCAGTGTAGGCACTGGAGAGGGGAAGCAGGAGCAGTGTAGGCACTGGGGAGGGGAAGTAGGAGCATTGTGGCACTGGGGAGGGGAAGCAGGAGCAGTGTAGGCACTGGGGAGGGGAAGCAGGAGCAGTGTAGGCACTGGGGAGGGGAAGCAGGAGCAGTGTAGGCACTGGGGAGGGGAAGCAGGAGCAGTGTAGGCAATGGGGAGGGGAAGCAGGAGCAGTGTGGCACTGGGGAGGGGAAGCAGGAGCAGTGTAGGCACTGGGGAGGGGAAGCAGGAGCAGTGTAGGCACTGGGGAGGGGAAGCAGGAGCAGTGTAGGCACTGGGGAGGGAAAGCAGGAGCAGTGAGTAGGCCTCCTTGGTGATCTGTGATGGAGGTGACAGATATCATGGTCACCATGATATCACTGGTGGCAGTTGTTGGACATATCACCAAGACGGTTCAGTAACCGTGACCTTAGGAAGAATGTAAGAAAGAAGGAACACTGCAGCAGGCCTACTGGAGCTGGACTCATCTCCAGGCTCAGGGAGAGACCACTTCATATCTCCAAGGCTGAGGGACAGACTACCTCATATCTCCAAGGTTGAGGGACAGACCACCTCATATCTCCAAGGCTGAGGGACAGACCACCTCATATCTCCAAGGCTGAGGGACAGACCACCTCATATCTCCAAGGTTGAGGGACAGACCACCTCATATCTCCAAGGCTGAGGGACAGACCACCTCATATCTCCAAGGCTGAGGGACAGACCACCTCATATCTCCAAGGCTGAGGGACAGACCACCTCATATCTCCAAGGCTGAGGGACAGACCACCTCATATCTCCAAGGCTGAGGGACAGACCACCTCATATCTCCAAGGCTGAGGGACAGACCACCTCATATCTCCAAGGCTGAGGGACAGACCACCTCATATCTCCAAGGCTGAGGGACAGACCACCTCATATCTCCAAGGCTGAGGGACAGACCACCTCATATCTCCAAGGCTGAGGGACAGACCACCTCATATCTCCAAGGCTGAGGGACAGACCACCTCATATCTCCAAGGCTGAGGGACAGACCACCTCATATCTCCAAGGCTGAGGGACAGACCACCTCATATCTCCAAGGCTGAGGGACAGACCACCTCATATCTCCAAGGCTGAGGGACAGACCACCTCATATCTCCAAGACTGAGGGACAGACCACCTCATATCTCCAAGACTGAGGGACAGACCACCTCATATCTCCAAGGTTGAGGGACAGACCACCTCATATCTCCAAGGCTGAGGGACAGACCACCTCATATCTCCAAGACTGAGGGACAGACCACCTCATATCTCCAAGACTGAGGGACAGACCACCTCATATCTCCAAGACTGAGGGACAGACCACCTCATATCTCCAAGACTGAGGGACAGACCACCTCATATCTCCAAGACTGAGGGACAGACCACCTCATATCTCCAAGACTGAGGGACAGACCACCTCATATCTCCAAGACTGAGGGACAGACCACCTCATACTGCTGCCTCTCCCTCCCCCCCCAAAAAAAAAATCATCAGTATACAGCAAAAATCAACAATAAACAAAAAAATCAACAATAAATAAATTGCAATAAATGAAAAAAAACTGAAAAACAAAAGAAATGTACAATGAAAACAATCGAAATAAACCAAAAAAAACACAGTAAACCGAGAAAAAAAAACCGACAACCAAAATCCACAACAAACAAAGAATTCGTAACAAAAAAAAAGTACCCACGACAAAAAGACAAATAAAAACAAACAAAACAAATAGACAAACTCGACAAACACAGAAGCAAGAAAAATGAAACACACTCAAGCTGCCCCCCTCCCCCCCCCTTTGTGACGTCACGTCCGGGGGGAGGGGAGACGAGGGTAGGATGAGAGGGGGAAAGAGAAGGGGGAAGTAAGGGGTAAGGTAAGGGGTAAAGGGGAAGGGGAGATAAGAGGGAAGACTGTACTTGTGCCAGACCCTCGTTCCTACCAGCTGCTGCTACGATATTATGATAATTATTATTATTATTATTATTATTATTATTATTATTATTATTATTATTATTATTATTATTATTATTATTATTATTTTTATTATTATTATTGTTATTATTATTATTATTATTATTATTATTATTATTATTATTATTATTATTATTATTATTATTATTATTATTATTATTATTATTTTTATTATTAATATTATTATTGTTATTATTATTATTATTATTATTATTATTTTTATTATTATTATTATTATTATTATTATTATTATTATTATTATTATTATTATTATTATTATTATTATTATTATTATTATTTTTATTATTATTATTATTATTGTTATTATTATTATTATTATTATTATTATTATTATTATTATTATTATTATTATTATTATTATTATTTTTATTATTATTATTATTATTGTTATTATTATTATTATTATTATTATTATTATTATTATTATTATTATTATTATTATTATTTTTATTATTATTATTATTATTATTATTATTATTATTATTATTATTATTAATATTATTATTATTATTATTATTATTATTATTATTATTATTATTTTCATTATTATTATTATTATTATTATTATTATTATTATTATTATTATTATTATTATTATTATTATTATTATTATTATTATTATTATTATTTTCATTATTATTATTATTATTGTTATTATTATTATTATTATTATTATTATTATTATTATTATTATTATTATTATTATTATTATTATTATTATTATTTTTATTATTATTATTATTATTATTGTTATTATTATGATAATGATTATTATTATTATATTTCTTCTTCTTCTTCTTCTTATTATTATTATTATTATTATTATTTCTTTCTTTCAACACACCGGCCGTATCCCACCGAGGCGGGGTGGCCCAAAAGGAAAAACAAAAGTTTCTCCTTTTACATTTAGTAATATATACAGGAGAAGAGGTTACTATCCCCTTGCTCCCGGCATTTTAGTCGCCTCTTACAACACGCATGGCTTACGGAGGAAGAATTCTGTTCCACTTCCCCATGGAGGTAAGAGGAAATAAACAAGAATAAGAACTAGAAAGAAAATAGAAGAAAACCCAGAGGGGTGTGTATATATGTGCTTGTACAGGTATGTGTAGTGTGACCTAAGTGTAAGTAGAAGTAGCAAGACGTACCTGAAATCTTGCATGTTCATGAGACAGAATAAAGGACACCAGCAATCCTACCATCGTGTAAAACAATTACAGGCTTTCGTTTTACACTCACTTGGCAGGACGGTAGTACCTCCCTGGGCGGTTGCTGTCTACCAACCTACTACCTATAATTATTATTATTATTATTATTATTATTATTATTATTATTATTATTATTATTATTATTATTATTATTATTATTATTATTATTACTAGTGGAAGCAGTATTTTTACATTCGATATATATATATATATATACTATATATATATATATATATATATATATATATATATATATATATATATATATATATATATATATATATATATATATATATATATATATACATATATATACATATATATATCATGTAATAAATGGCACATTTGGTAATGAGACTCTGTTAGGAGGTTTCCAGCACACCTGTAACCTGTGTGTTGAGTCCTTGCTTCATTAAAGGGAATTCCACAACCAGAAACACCTGCGACCCTCTCACTCCCCTCACTCACCCCTCTCTCCCCTCTCTTTGAAAAAAAATAAATATGTATGTAAAAAGGGGGTCACCCTCGTCCTTCTGTCCACTGGCAGTCTGTCTCCCCTTTACCAGTTGTGTGTTTGGTAATCAGTCCCACTACCCTCTGTCTCTCTCTCTCTCTCTCTCTCTCTCTCTCTAGAACTAATTAGGTCAGCTCGTGTAAAAGTCTCACAGTGTGGCTTTATCACCCACAGTGTGGCTTTATCACCCACAGTGTGGCTTTATCACCCACAGTGTGGCTTTATCACCCACAGTGTGGCTTTATCACCCACAGTGTGACTTTATCACCCACAGTGTCTCTTTATCACCCACAGTGTGGCTTTATCACCCACAGTGTGGCTTTATCACCCACAGTGTCTCTTTATCACCCACAGTGTGGCTTTATCACCCACAGTGTGGCTTTATCACCCACAGTGTCTCTTTATCACCCACAGTGTGGCTTTATCACCCACAGTGTGGCTTTATCACCCACAGTGTGGCTTTATCACCCACAGTGTGGCTTTATCACCCACAGTGTCTCTTTATCACCCACAGTGTGGCTTTATCACCCACAGTGTGACTTTATCATCCACAGTGTGGCTTTATCACCCACAGTGTGACTTTATCATCCACAGTGTGGCTTTATCACCCACAGTGTGGCTTTATCATCCACAGTGTGGCTTTATCACCCACAGTGTGACTTCATCATCCACAGTGTGGCTTTATCACCCACAGTGTGACTTCATCATCCACAGTGTGGCTTTATTACCCACAGTGTGGCTTTATCACCCACAGTGTCTCTTTATCACCCACAGTGTGACTTTATCATCCACAGTGTGGCTTTATCACCCACAGTGTGACTTTATCATCCACAGTGTGGCTTTATCACCCACAGTGTGACTTCATCATCCACAGTGTGGCTTTATCACCCACAGTGTGACTTTATCATCCACAGTGTGGCTTTATCACCCACAGTGTGACTTTATCATCCACAGTGTGGCTTTATCACCCACAGTGTGACTTTATCATCCACAGTGTGGCTTTATCACCCACAGTGTGACTTTATCATCCACAGTGTGGCTTTATCACCCACAGTGTGACTTTATCATCCACAGTGTGGCTTTATCACCCACAGTGTGACTTTATCATCCACAGTGTGGCTTTATCACCCACAGTGTGACTTTATCATCCACAGTGTGGCTTTATCATCCACAGTGTGGCTTTATCACCCACAGTGTGGCTTTATCACCCACAGTGTGGCTTTATCATCCACAGTGTGGCTTTATCACCCACAGTGTGGCTTTATCACCCACAGTGTGGCTTTATCATCCACAGTGTGGCTTTATCATCCACAGTGTGGCTTTATCACCCACAGTGTGGCTTTATCACCCACAGTGTGGCTTTATCACCCACGGTGTGGCTTTATCACCCACAGTGTGACTTTATCACCCACAGTGTGACTTTATCACCCACAGTGTGGCTTTATCACCCACAGTGTGACTTTATCACCCACAGTGTGACTTTATCACCCACAGTGTGACTTTATCACCCACAGTGTGACTTTATCACCCACAGTGTGCCTGGTGGTTAACAGTGTGGCCTGGTGGTTAACGCTCTCGCTTCACACGGTGAGGGCCTGGGTTCGATTCCCAGCCAGAGTAGAAACATTGGACGTGTTTCTTTCCACCTGTTGTCTATGTTCCCCATCAATAAAATGGGTACCTGGGTGTTAGTCGACTGGTGTGGGTCGCATCCTGGGACACTGACCTAAGGAGGCCTGGTCACAGACCGGGCCGCGGGGGCGTTGACCCCCGGAACTCTCTCCAGGTAAACTCCAGGTTATCACCCACAGTGTGACTTTATCACCCACAGTGTGGCTTTATCACCCACAGTGTGGCTTTATCTATGTCTTGATAAACCACCATTTAGCAAAACATCTGAAAGTAAAGTCCCCATCTCCCCGATTTAAAGGATTTTAAAGTCTCCACCTATTAGTATATGCAACTAATTTAAATCGGGGAGCAGGCATACGTCTGCCATTCAGATTCCGATTTTTAGTCAGTTAGGCTCAGATTTCAGTCTGTCAGATTCTGATTTCAGTCAGTCAGATTCAAATTTCAGTCAGATTAAGATTTCTTCCAATCAGTTTCAAATTTCTATCATCCAGGGTCAGATTTTCACCGATCAGTTTCAGATTTCTGCCACCTACGTTCAGATTAGCTTTGTGGGAAATTATCCACTAAACACAGACACCTCGCCAATCAGGTGAGAAATGGGATTATTCACCTTCAGTAGCCAATCAGGAGAGCAGATCATTCACAACTACGTCACACGTAGCAACAAACCACGTCATACGAAAGTGCATGACATGGTTTGTCACGTGATTGTTTTAGAAAAGAGGGAAATGTGGGTGGTACTAAAAGGAAGAACAGATTCCTAGAAGGCGAGCATTATGGCTCTAACCGAGACCTGGTTGAGGAAATGTCGTCTGAGAGAATTATTCGTGTCTGGTTCGTGAAATGCAAAGAGGAGAGGGAATGGGGAGAGGGGAATTAAGCATTTTTAAACGCGTTCTGTTCCTGTAGTCTTGATAATAGAACATTCTGAACGTGCTCGGTTTTTTAGCATTGATATTAGAACGTTCTGAACTTGTTCAATTCCTTGGCTTTAATCACAGAATATTTGAAGGTGTTCAGTTTCTTATCCTTCATTACAGAATATTTTGAACGTATACAGAACATGTCCAAAAATTTTTTACGTTTTCGTCGTCCCCTTCTTTATTTTTCCTTCTTTCTGTCTCTCTTCTTTATCATCTTGTTTATTCCATTATTATCTTTCCCTGGGGTTTTCTCTCCACTTTGTTTTCCTTCTCTTCTTTTTTTTGTCATTCTCCTCCCTTCCTCTTGTTTATCTGTTATTCTTATGCTTCTCTCTTTCTCTCTCTCTCTCTCTCTCTCTCTCTCTCTCTCTCTCTCTCTCTCTCTCTCTCTCTCTCTCTCTCTCTCTCTCTCTCTCTCTCTCTCTCTCTCTTTCCCCTCACCACTTCCCTATCTCCCTTTGCACCCCTTCCCCCTATCTTCCTTTACCCTTATCCTTCCCCCTTCCCCATATCTCTCATATCTAACTCCTTCCCCCTCTCTTCCCCCCTCTCCCCTCTTCCTCATCCTTCTCCCCCTCTCACAGTTTTACTATCTACTCTCTCCCCTTTCCAACTTCGTCCTCCCTACCTCATTCCCTCTCTATCTCCCCCCTCCCCTCTCTACCTCCCCCTCTCTACATCTCCCCTCACCCCTCTGCATCTCCCCTCACTTCAGCATTTCAAACTGCGGCCACTTTAGCTAGTGGGAAGGGTAGGTATCCCTTTTATATCTACCTGCATGAACAGGTATCCCTTTTATATCTGTCTGCATGAACAGGTATCCCTGCTACCCCTATCAGACAAATATCCCTTTTATATCTGTCTGCAGGGGCAGGTATCCTTGCTACCCCTATCAGACAAGTATCCCTTTCAAATCTGTCTGCAGGAACAGCTATCCCTTTAGCTATCCTTATCAGACAAGTATCCCTTTATATCAATCTGCATGGACAAGTATCCCTGCTACCTCTATCAGACAAGTATCCCTTTTATATCTGCAGGAACATATATCCCTGGGGCTATCCCTATCAGACAAGTATCCCTTTTATGTCTGTCTGCAGGGACAAGTGTCCCTGCTTCTCCTATCAGACAAGTATCCCTTTTATATCTGCCTGCAGGAGCAGGTATTCCTGGGGGCTATCCCTATCAGACAAGTATCCCTTTTATATCTATCTGCAGGGACAGATATCCCTGCTATCCCTATCAGAGAAGTATCCCTTTTATATCTGCCTGCAGTAACAGATATCCCAGGGCACTATCCCTGTCAGGCAAGCATCCCTTTTGTCTCTGTCTCCAGGGACAGATATCTCTGCTAACCCTATCAGACGTTTATCCCTTTTATATTTGTCTGCAGGGACAGATATCCTTGCTATCCTTATCAGACATGTATACCTTTTATATCTGCAGGGACAGGTATCCCTGTTATCCCTATCAGACAAGTATCACGTTTATGTCTATCAGCGGGGAAAGGTATCCCTGCTATCCCTATCAGAAAAGACAGATATCCCTGTCATTTCTATCAGCTGGGATAGGTATCCCTGCTATCCCCTGGACTTTCATATGTTTGTATTTCTCTCACGGAAACAAGAGAGAGAGAGTACGTGGGAGTACGTGGGAAAGACAGCTAGCAAGAGATCTTGAGTCTGCACTGAGGCTGTCTACTGGGAGGAACTGTCTACTGCTGTCTTAGATTAACGACTATCGTGTGTGTGTGTGTACTCACCTAGTTGTACTCACCTAGTTGAGGTTGCGGGGGTCGAGTCCGAGCTCCTGGCCCCGCCTCTTCACTGATCGCTACTAGGTCACTCTCCCTGAGCCGTGAGCTTTATCATACCTCTGCTTAAAGCTATGTATGGATCCTGCCTCCACTACATCGCTTCCCAAACTATTCCACTTACTGACTACTCTGTGGCTGAAGAAATACTTCCTAACATCCCTGTGATTCATCTGTGTCTTCAGCTTCCAACTGTGTCCCCTTGTTACTGTGTCCAATCTCTGGAACATCCTGTCTTTGTGCACCTTGTCAATTCCTCTCAGTATTTTGTATGTCGTTATCATGTCCCCCCTATCTCTCCTGTCCTCCAGTGTCGTCAGGTTGATTTCCCTTAACCTCTCCTCGTAGGACATACCTCTTAGCTCTGGGACTAGTCTTGTTGCAAACCTTTGCACTTTCTCTAGTTTCTTCACGTGCTTGGCTAGGTGTGGGTTCCAAACTGGTGCCGCATACTCCAATATGGGCCTAACATACACAGTGTACAGGGTCCTGAATGATTCCTTATTAAGATGTCGGAATGCTGTTCTGAGGTTTGCTAGGCGCCCATATGCTGCAGCAGTTATTTGGTTGATGTGCGCTTCAGGAGATGTGCCTGGTGTTATACTCACCCCAAGATCTTTTTCCTTGAGTGAGGTTTGTAGTCTCTGACCCCCTAGACTGTACTCCGTCTGCGGCCTTCTTTGCCCTTCCCCAATCTTCATGACTTTGCACTTGGTGGGATTGAACTCCAGGAGCCAATTGCTGGACCAGGTCTGCAGCCTGTCCAGATCCCTTTGTAGTTCTGCCTGGTCTTCGATCGAGTGAATTCGTCTCATCAACTTCACGTCATCTGCAAACAGGGACACCTCAGAGTCTATTCCTTCCGTCATGTCGTTCACAAATACCATAAACAGCA
>NC_091349.1:8348789-8353789 GCF_038502225.1 Cherax quadricarinatus
AAAACCATACATTACACACACACACACACACACACACACACACACACACATACACACACACACACACACACACATCTTTCTGTTTTTCATTTGTATTTTCTGGTAAAGGATTATTATTTTTTCAAGGCGTCTGCGGCATTACACTAATGAAAGAACATTGATTTGTTATTCTAAGAAGTGTGTGTGTGTGTGTGTGTGTGTGTGTGTGTGTGTGTGTGTGTGTGTGTGTGTGTGTGTGTGTGTGTGTGTGTGTGTGTGTGTGTGTTTGTGATTTTTACAGGTGTGGGTGTGTAGTTGTTACAAGTGTGCATGGTTGTTACAGGTGTGTGTTGTTGTTACAGGTGAGTATGGTTGTTACGGATGTGTGTGGTTGTTACAGGTGAGTATGGTTGTTACGGATGTGTGTGGTTGTTACAGGTGTGTGGTTGTTACAGGTGTGTGGTTGTTACAGGTGTGTGGTTGTTACAGGTGTGTGGTTGTTACAGATGTGTGGTTGTTACAGGTGTGTGGTTGTTACAGGTGTGTGGTTGTTACAGGTGTGTGGTTGTTACAGGTGTGTGGTTGTTACAGGTGTGTGGTTGTTACAGGTGTGTGGTTGTTACAGGTGTGTGGTTGTTACAGGTGTGTGGTTGTTACATATTATCATCGAATGATTTGTTTCTCTCTCTCCCTCTCTCCCCCTCCCTCTCTCTCTCTCCCTCTCTCCCTCCCCTTTCCACACCCACTCCCCCTTCCCTCATTCTTAAGCATACCGTCCGTCATTCTAAGTGGCCCCATCACTTCCTCCTTCCACATAATTGGCCAGCAAGGCCATTCCTTCTCCTCGATTAAGTCTCTCGAAATTCGGGTTCATTTCTTGGTTGTGAGCTACGAGCAGCCGTATTTCCCATTTTATTTCTCCAAGCCGTGTGATCCCGTGTGAAATATGTCAGATTAGCATCACTTGAGAGAGAGAGAGAGAGAGAGAGAGAGAGAGAGAGAGAGAGAGAGAGAGAGAGAGAGAGAGAGAGAGAGAGAGAGAGAGAGTGAGAGAGAGAGAGAGAGAGAGAGAGAGAGAGAGAGAGAGAGACAGACAGACAGAGAGAGACAGAGAGACAGACAGACAGACAGAGAGACAGACACACGCAATAGGAGAAAGACAAAGGGGGTTATATACATAAATAAATAAATAAATATATATATATATATATATATATATATATATATATATATATATATATCGAACCCGTTATATTTTAGGCCGCCTTTTAGAAAGCCAGCCACAAACACACACACGCACACACACACACACACACACACACACACACACACACACACACACACACACACACACACACACACACACACACACACACACACACACGCACGCACGCAAGCACGCATTTGCACATACACACATACACACACACATATACAACAGGCCTGGTGTCTAATCGACATGTGCCTAGGACAAAATGGTAACTAACACAGGTGTCTCTGTTCGCAGATGATGTGAAGTTAATGAGGAGAATTAAATCAGATGAGGATCAGGCCGAACTACAAAGAGACCTGGACAGACTGGACACCTGGTCCAACAACTGACTTCTTGAATTCAACCCTGCCAAATGCAAAGTCATGAAGATCGGAGAAGGGCAAAGAAGACCGCAGACAGAGTATGGACTAGGTGGCCAAAGACTGCAAATCTCGCTCAAGGAGAAAGATCTTGGGGTGACCATAGCACCGAGAATGTCTCCGGAGGCACACATCAACCAGATAACTGCTGCAGCATATGGGCGCCTGGCAAACCTGAGAATAGCGTTCTGATACCTAAGTAAGGAATCGTTCAAGACACTGTACACTGTGTACATTAGGCCCATACTGGAGTATGCAGTTCCTGTTTGGAACGCACACCTGGTCAAGCATGTCAAGAAATTAGAGAAAGTGCAAAAAGTTTGCAACAAGGCTAGTCCCGGAGCTCAGGGGAATGTCCTACGAAGAAAAGTTGAGGGAAATAGGGCTGACGACATTGGAGGAAAGGAGGATCAGGGGAGACGTGATAACGACATACAAAATACTGCGTGGAATAGATAAGGTGGACAGAGACAGGATGTTCCAGAGATGGGACACAGAAACGAGGTGTCACAATTGATAAATTAGACACATGTGCAACTCTTGGGTATCTTTACTGAGGAAACGTTTCGCCACACAGTGGCTTCATCAGTCCATACGTAGGAGAAACTTGAAGAACAGGAGGAGAATGAGGTAATCAGTCCCTCAACCTTGAGTCGATGTGTTCAGTCCAATCTTGAATAGAATACCCTCTATCCTCCTGTTCTTCAAGTTTCTCCTACGTATGGACTGATGAAGCCACTGTGTGGCGAAACGTTTCCTCAATAAAGATACCCAAGAGTTGCACATGTGTCTAATTTATCAACATGTCGGTTCTCTGAACCATTCATCTACAAACCTGTGGGTCACAATTGGAAGCTGAAGACTCAGACGAGTCACAGGGACGTTAGGAAGTATTTCTTCAGTCATAGAGTTGTCAGCAAGTGGAATAGACACACACACACACATGACGTGAAGTTGATGAGAAGAATTCATTCGATCGAAGACCAGGCAGAACTAAAAAGGGATCTGGACAGGCTGCAGACCTGGTCCAGCAATTGGCTCCTGGAGTTCAATCCCACCAAGTGCAAAGTCATGAAGATTGGGGAAGGGCAAAGAAGACCGCAGACGGAGTACAGTCTAGGGAGCCAGAGACTACAAACCCCACTCAAGGAAAAAGATCTTGGGGTGAGTATAACACCAGGCACATCTCCTGAAGCGCACATCAACCAAATAACTGCTGCAGCATATGGGCGCCTAGCAAACCTCAGAACAGCATTCCGACATCTTAATAAGGAATCGTTCAGGACCCTGTACACCGTGTACGTTAGGCCCATATTGGAGTATGCGGCACCAATTTGGAACCCACACCTAGCCAAGCACGTAAAGAAACTAGAGAAAGTGCAAAGGTTTGGAACAAGACTAGTCCCAGAGCTAAGAGGTATGTCCTACGAGGAGAGGTTAAGGGAAATCAACCTGACGACACTGGAGGACAGGAGAGATAGGGGGGACATGATAAAGACATACAAAATACTGAGAGGAATTGACAAGGTGAACAAAGACAGGATGTTCCAGAGATTGGACACAGTAACAAGGGGACACAGTTGGAAGTTGAAGACACAGATGAATCACAGGGATGTTAGGAAGTATTTCTTCAGCCACAGAGTAGTCAGTAAGTGGAATAGTTTGGGAAGCGATGTAGTGGAGGCAGGATCCATACATAGCTTTAAGCAGAGGTATGATAAAGCTCACGGTTCAGGGAGAGTGACCTAGTAGCGACCAGTGAAGAGGCAGGGCCAGGAGCTAGGACTCGACCCCTGCAACCTCAACTAGGTGAGTACAACTAGGTGAGTACACACACACATACACACACACACACATCTGTAACAATCACACACACTTGTAGTAAATCAAAACTGTTATGCAAAGGTTTTTTGTTGGTGTCAGCGTAACACAGCTGTACTTCTCTGTAACACCTGTTACAGCCACGCCATAACACCTGCGTTACGACGCCGGGTGACCTCTAGGGGCGGGAGGGATAAACAACTGTCTATGGGCAAAACAGACTGGAATTATACCAAAAATATAAATGGAAAATCGTAGGCCTGTGGCCGTACTCCCTCGTAGGCCTACCTAGGTAAATATGTGAATAATACTGGGTTTTCACACACTGGGTTTACAAACATTGGGTTTACAAACACTGGGTTTACACACACTGGGTTTACAAACACTGGGTTTACAAACACTGGGTTTACAAACACTGGGTTTACAAACACTGGGTTTACAAACACTGGGTTTACAAACATTGGGTTTACAAACACTGGGTTTACAAACACTGGGTTTACAAACACTGGGTTTACAAACACTGGGTTTACAAACACTGGGTTTACAAACACTGGGTTTACAAACATTGGGTTTACAAACACTGGGTTTACAAACACTGGGTTTACAAACACTGGGTTTACAAACACTGGGTTTACAAACACTGGGTTTACACACACTGGGTTTACAAACACTGGGTTTACAAACACTGGGTTTACAAACACTGGGTTTACAAACATTGGGCTTACAAACACTGGGTTTACACACACTGGGTTTACAAACACTGGGTTTACAAACACTGGGTTTACAAACATTGGGTTTACACACACTGGGTTTACACACTGGGTTTACAAACACTGGGTTTACAAACACTGGGTTTACAAACAAACACTGGGTTTACAAACACTGGGTTTACAACTGGGTTTACAAACATTGGGTTTACAAACATTGGGTTTACAAACACTGGGTTTACAAACATTGGGCTTACAAACACTGGGTTTACAAACACTGGGTTTACAAACACTGGGTTTACAAACATTGGGCTTACAAACACTGGGTTTACAAACACTGGGTTTACAAACACTGGGTTTACAAACACTGGGTTTACAAACACTGGGTTTACAAACATTGGGTTTACAAACATTGGGCTTACAAACACTGGGTTTACACACACTGGGTTTACAAACATTGGGTTTACACACACTGGGTTTACAAACATTGGGTTTACAAACACTGATTTTACAAACACTGGGTTTACAAACACTGGGTTTACAAACACTGGGTTTACAAACATTGGGTTTACATACACTGGGTTTACAAACACTGGGTATACAAACAATGGGTTTACAAACACTGGGAATACAAACATTGGGCTTACAAACACTGGGTTTACAAACATTGGGTTTACAAACACTGGGTTTACAAACACTGGGTTTACAAACACTTGGTTTACAAACACTGGGTTTACAAACACTGGGTTTACAAACATTGGGTTTACAAACACTGGGTTTACAAACACTGGGTTTACAAACACTTGGTTTACAAACACTGGGTTTACAAACACTGGGTTTACAAATACTGGGTTTACAAAC
>NC_091349.1:8363789-8388789 GCF_038502225.1 Cherax quadricarinatus
TACACTGAGGAAGATCACTTGATGTGCTGTACACTGAGGAAGATCACTTGATAAAGATGTATTATGAGGGAAGATCACTTGATAAAGCCTCTACACTGAGGGGAAGATCACTTGATAAAGCCTCCCAGCACTGAGGAAGACACGGAGCAAAGCTCTACACTGGAGGGGAAGATCACTTGATAAAGCTCTACACTGAGGGGAAGATCACTTGATGTAAAGCCTCTCTACAATGAGGGAAGATCACTTGATAAAAGCTTCTCTACACTGAGTGGAACATCACGGATAAAGCTCTCTACACTGAGGGAAGATCACTGAAAGCTCTCTATACTGAGGGGAAGATCACTTGATAAAGCTCTACACTGAGGAAGATCATTTGACAAAGCCTACAGACCGAGGGGAAGATCACTCTGATAAAAGCTCTCTACACTGAGGGGAAGATCACTGACAGCCTACACTGAGGGAAGATCACTGGACAAAGCCTCTACAATGAGGGGAAGACTGATAAAGCTCTCTACACTGAGGGGAACATCACTTGATGTGCTTCACACTGAGGGGAAATATCACTTGATAAAGCTTCTCACTGAGGGGAACATCACTGATTGGGTTTCTTCACTGAGGGGAAGATCACTTGACAAAGCTTCTCACCGAGGGGAAGAACACTCTGATAAAGCCTCTACACTGAGGGAAGATCACTGACAAAGCTCACACTGAGGGGAAGATCACTCTTGATAAAGCCTACACTGAAGGGAAAGATCACTTGATAAAGCCAATTTTGCCACTGAGGAAGAACACTCTGATAAAGCCCTACACTGAGGGGGAAGATCACGATAAAGCTCTACACTGAGGGGAAGATCAATGATAAAGCTGTACACTGAGGGGAAGATCACTTGATAAAGCTCTACACTGAGGAACATCACTTACAAAGCTTCTCACACTGGAGTGAATAATGATAAAGCCTCACACTGAGGGGAAGATCACTGATAAAGCCTCACAATGAGTGAAGATCACTTGATAAAGCTCTACACTGAGGAACATCACTTGATAAAGCTCTACACTGAGGGGAAGATCACTTGATAAAGCCTTCATACTGAGGGGAAGATAACTTGACAAAGCTCTACACTGAGGTAGATCACTTGGACAAAGCTCTGCACTGGGAGGGAAGATCACTTGATAAAGCCTCACACTGGAGGGAAGATCACTTGGATAAAGCTTCACACTGGGAGGGAAGATCACTCTGATGTGTGCCCCACAATGAGGGAAGATCACTTGATGTGCTTCACACTGAGGGGAACATCAATGGATAAAGTTCTACACTGAGGGTAAGATCACTGGATGAAGCTTCCACACTGAGGAATATCACTTGACAAAAGCTCACACCAAGGGAAGACTACTCTGACAAAGCCCCACACTGAGGGGAAGATCACTTGATAAAGCTCTACACTGAGGGGAAGAACACTTGATAAAGCCCTACACTGAGGGGAAGATCACTTGATAAAGCTCTACACTGAGGGGAAGATCACTTGATAAAGCTGTACACTGAGGGGAAGATCACTTGATAAAGCTCTACACTGAGGGGAAGATCACTTGATAAAGCTGTACACTGAGGGGAAGATCACTTGATAAAGCTCTACACTGAGGGGAAGAACACTTGATAAAGCTCTACACTGACGGGAACATCACTTGATTAAGCTCTTCACTGAGGGGAAGATCACTTGATAAAGCTCTACACTGAGGGGAAGATCACTTGATAAAGCTCTACACTGAGGGGAAGATCACTTGATAAAGCTCTACACTGAGGGGAAGATCACTTGATAAAGCTCTACACTGAGGGGAAGATCACTTGATAAAGCTCTACACTGAGGGGAAGATCACTTGATAAAGCTCTACACTGAGGGGAACATCACTTGATAAAGCTCTACACTGAGGGGAAGATCACTTGATAAAGCTCTACACTGAGGGGAAGATCACTTGATAAAGCTCTACACTGAGGGGAACATCACTTGATAAAGCTCTACACTGAGGGGAAGATCACTTGATAAAGCTCTACACTGAGGGGAAGAACACTTGATAAAGCTCTACACTGAGGGGAACATCACTTGATAAAGCTCTACACTGAGGGGAACATCACTTGATAAAGCTCTACACTGAGGGGAAGATCACTTGATAAAGCTCTACACTGAGGGGAAGATCACTTGATAAAGCTCTACACTGAGGGGAACATCACTTGATAAAGCTCTAAGAGAGGCGGTCTGCGCCTCATTAACTAACAAAAAAACACCTCTTCTCTCGCTTGTTCCTCCGCGGAAACAAACACAGAAACAAACACAAACACTTCCTCCCTATTCGCCAGTTTACAAGGACAGGAACCTGGCTAATTTTTTGGTTAAGAACGTACACCAGTTTTGGCGATTTCTGATTAGTCAGAAGACAGAGACTGTCTTCTTTCACTGGCAGTCAGAAGGCAGAAAGTATCTTCTTTCACTGGCAGTCAGAAGGCAGAGAGTATCTTCTTTCACTGGCAGTCAGAAGGCAGAGAGTATCTTCTTTCACTGGCAGTCAGAAGGCAGAGAGTATCTTCTTTCACTGGCAGTCAGAAGGCAGAGAGTATCTTCTTTCACTGGCAGTCAGAAGGAGAGACTGCCTTTTTTCACTGGCAGTCAAAAGGAAAGGGCCACTCCGTGGGGCAGGGGCCCACCCGCAAAACCAGGGAGAGGTTTTTAAATTGGCAGCGAACAGAGGGAATTTCCACGGGCAGAAAAAAGGGGGGTTTTTCAGGGAAACGAAGACGAGAGGGCCTTTCCCCGGCGGAAGGGCAGAGGGGGGTTTTTTCCCCGGAACCCCAAACAGGGGGCCCCACTGGGTCGGCGAGGTTTTCCCTAGCGGGGAAAAAACCTTTTTCATGCCAGAATGGGGTTTTTTTTCCATGGCTAAAAGGGCAGAAGGCCCAACCGAAAGGCAGGGGTTTTTTTTCCACCCAGCAGAACAGGGGAGGGGCTTTTCACTGGCATAAAGCAAAGAGGACCCAACGGGCATCAGGGGTGCCCTTTCACGGGGAAAAACAAAGGGCAGAGGGGTTTCCCCTTCCCCTTCCCTCCAGCGGAGGGGCCCTTCACCCATAAGGAAAGGGGCCCAGGGGGGGAAACTCCCCAATGCCCATGGGAAATTCAAACCAGAGAGGGTTTTACGGGCACCAAAAAAAGGGTTTTTCACCCAAATAGGGGGTTTTCCCCGGCAAAAAGAAGGAAAATTCCACTGCCGGAAAAGGAGAGATTTTTTTCACCAGAGAACCGAAAGGCCCCATTTCAGAAGGCAGAGAGTGTCTTCTTTCACTGCCAGTCAGAAGGCAGAGAGAGGCTTCTTTCACTGGCAGTCAGAAGCAGAGAGTGACTTCTTTCACTGGCAGTCAGAAGGCAGAGAGTGGCTTCTTTCACTGCCAGTCAGAAGGCAGAGAGAGGCTTCTTTCACTGGAAGTAAGAAGGCAGAGAGTGGCTTCTTTCACTGGCAGTCAGAAGACAGAGAGTGGCTTCTTTCACTGGCAGTCAGAAGACAGAGAGTGGCTTCTTTCAATGGCAGTCAGAAGACAGAGAGTGGCTTCTTTCACTGGCAGTCAGAAGCAGAGAGCAACTTCTTTCACTGGCAGTCAGAAGACAAAGAGTGGCTTCTTTCACTGGCAGTCAGAAGGCAGAGAGAGGCTTCTTTCACTGGCAGTCAGAAGGCAGAGAGTGGCTTCTTTCACTGGCAGTCAGAAGGCAGAGAGTGTCTTCTTTCACTGGCAGTCAGAAGGCAGAGAGTGTCTTCTTTCACTGCCAGTCAGAAGGCAGAGAGTGTCTTCTTTCACTGGCAGTCAGAAGGCAGAAAGTGTCTTCTTTCACTGCCAGTCAGAAGGCAGAGAGTGGCTTCTTTCACTGCCAGTCAGAAGGCAGAGTGAGGCTTCTTTCACTGGCAGTCAGAAGCAGAGAGTGACTTCTTTCACTGGAAGTCAGAAGGCAGAGAGTAGCTTCTTTCACTGCCAGTCAGAAGGCAGAGAGAGGCTTCTTTCACTGGAAGTCAGAAGGCAGAGAGTGTCTTCTTTCACTGCCAGTCAGAAGGCAGAGTGAGGCTTCTTTCACTGGCAGTC
Organism: Cherax quadricarinatus; assembly: GCF_038502225.1. Classification (NCBI taxonomy): domain Eukaryota; kingdom Metazoa; phylum Arthropoda; class Malacostraca; order Decapoda; family Parastacidae; genus Cherax; species Cherax quadricarinatus. Next base: position 8,367,907 of record NC_091349.1, read on the forward strand.
GGAAGCAGAGAGTGACTTCTTTCACTGGAAGTCAGAAGGCAGAGAGTGGCTTCTTTCACTGCCAGTCAGAAGGCAAAGAGTGGCTTCTTTCACTGGCAGTCAGAAGACAGAGAGTGACTTCTTTCACTGGCAGTCAGAAGACAGAGAGTGGCTTCTTTCACTGGCAGTCAGAAGACAGAGAGTGGCTTCTTTCACTGGCAGTCAGAAGACAGAGAGTGGCTTCTTTCACTGGCAGTCAGAAGGCAGAGAGTATCTTCTTTCACTGGCAGTCAGAAGGCAGAGAGTGTCTTCCTTCACTGCCAATCAGAAGGCATAGAGAGGCTTTTTTCACTGGCAGTCAGAAGCAGAGAGTGACTTCTATCACTGGCAATCAGAAGGCAGAGAGTGGCTTCTTTCACTGGCAGTAAGAAGGCAGAGAGAGGCTTCTTTCACTGGCAGTCGGAAGGCGGAGAATGGCTTCTTTCACTGGCAGTCAGAAGGCAGAGAGAGGCTTCTTTCACTGGCAGTTAGAAGGCAGAGAGTGGCTTCTTTCACTGGCAGTCAGAAGGCAGAGAGTGTCTTCTTTCACTGGCAGTCAGAAGGCAGAGAGTGTCTTCTTTCACTGCCAGTCAGAAGGCAGAGAGAGGCTTCTTTCACTGGCAGTCAGAAGCAGAGAGTGACTTCTTTCACTGGCAGTCAGAAGGCAGAGAGTGGCTTCTTTCACTGCCAGTCAGAAGGCAGAGAGAGAGGCTTTTTTCACTGGAAGTCAGAAGGCAGAGAGTGGCTTCTTTCACTCGCAGTCAGAAGGCACAGACTGTCTTCTTTCACTGGCAGTCAGAAGACAGAGAGTGGCTTCTTTCACTGGCAGTCAGAAGACAGAGAGTGGCTTCTTTCTCTGGCAGTCAGAAGACAGAGAGTGGCTTCTTTCACTGCCAGTCAGAAGGCAGAGAGTATCTTCTTTCACTGGCAGTCAGAAGGCAGAGAGAGGCTTCTTTCACTGGCAGTCAGAAGGCAGAGAATGGCTTCTTTCACTGCCAGTCAGAAGGCAGAGAGAGGCTTCTTTCACTGGAAGTCAGAAGGCAGAGAGTGGCTTCTTTCACTGGCAGTCAGAAGGCAGAGAGAGGCTTCTTTCCCTGGCAGTCAGAAGGCAGAGAATGGCTTCTTTCACTGCCAGTCAGAAGGCAGAGAGAGGCTTCTTTCACTGGAAGTCAGAAGGCAGAGAGTGGCTTCTTTCACTGCCAGTCAGAAGGCAGAGAGAGGCTTCTTTCACTGGCAGTCAGAAGGCAGAGAATGGCTTCTTTCACTGCCAGTCAGAAGGTAGAGAGAGGCTTCTTTCACTGGAAGTCAGAAGGCAGAGAGTGTCTTCTTTCACTGGCAGTCAGAAGGCAGAGAGAGGCTTCTTTCACTGGCAGTCGGAAGCAGAGAGTGACTTCTTTCACTGGAAGTCAGAAGGCAGAGAGTGGCTTCTTTCACTGCCAGTCAGAAGGCAGAGTGAGGCTTCTTTCACTGGCAGTCGGAAGCAGAGAATGACTTCTTTCACTGGAAGTCAGAAGGCAGAGAGTGGCTTCTTTCACTGCCAGTCAGAAGGCAGAGAGTGGCTTCTTTCACTGGCAGTCAGAAGACAGAGAGTGACTTCTTTCACTGGCAGTCAGAAGACAGAGAGTGGCTTCTTTCACTGGAAGTCAGAAGACAGAGAATGGCTTCTTTCACTGGCAGTCAGAAAGCAGAGAGAGGCTTCTTTCACTGGCAGTCAGAAGGCAGAGAGAGGCTTCTTTCACTGGCAGTCAGAAGGCAGAGAGTGACTTCTTTCACTGGCAGTCAGAAGGCAGAGAGTGACTTCTTTCACTGGCAGTCAGAAGGCAGGAAATAGGTGTCACAACACTAGTGGTTGTGGCCATTGTCATTATGGCGATGTTATGGTCCCTGAGTGCCACAATGATGGCATAATGATGGCACTATAATTGTATTATGATGGCAGGGATGAGGGTGACAAATGGAACCAGTTAGAGCATAGTCTTGGGAGTGTGTGTGCGTGTGTGTGTGTGTGTGTGTGTGTGTGTGTGTGTGTGCGTGTGTGTGTGTGTGTGTGCTTAGAGAAGCACACACACACACACACACACACACACACACACACACACACACACACACACACACACACACACACACACTGCAAGTCATCTTGAGTCACCTCATAGACTGACTCTGGATTTACATCAGGTCACTTCCTCGTTCAACCCCCCTTCCCTTTCAAGGGGGGGGGGGGTTAAGGGGAGGGTGAAGGGGGAAGGGTGGGGCTTTGATGATAGTGCAAGGGCTCTTGATCCGAGGAATTTAATCCACCTCCGAATCCTTCCATATCCAAGGATCAGATGGATTGAGCACATCTTCCCCAAGAGCTACGTGACCCCTACGGGTTTATAGTACAACAGTAACGACAACAGCAACAATAACAACAATAGTTACAACAACAACAACAACAACAACAACAACAACAACAACAACAACAACAACAACAACAACAACAATAATAATAATAATAATAATAATAATAATAATAATAATAATAATAATAATAATAATAATAATGATGATAATAATAATGTTGATAATAATAATTAGAGAGAGAGAGAGAGAGAGAGTGAAGGAGGGGTGAGGAAAGCAGCAGTAATTTAGAAAAAGTCTAAATCAAAGTTATTAGCAATTAGATATTCCAGCATCTCAAAACACCTGGAATATACATCAAGAATATCTTCAATTGGGTCGACACTCCGTTGAAAATAGGCCTATAAAAATATTACTAGAGTGACAGCGGAGGAAGGGAGGGGGACGAAAAAAGTCTCTAAACAAGAAGATAGAGAGCACGATAGAGAGGCAAAGATAGTCTTTAACTACCTCCTTGAGTAAGGCATTTCCCCGGACATGTTCAGTTGAGATTAACATTACACTTCCTCTTCCACACACACATACACACACACACACACACACACACACACACACACACATACACACACACACACACACACACACACACACACACACACACACACACACACACACACACACACACACACACACACACACACACACACACACACACACACACACACACACACACACACACACACACACACACACACACACACACACACACACACACACACGCACACACACACACTTTCCCACACCCAGGATAGAGTGGCTGTCAACCATATCTATCATCCAGTTACCCCTTTCTCTGCCCTTCTACCATCTCCCTTCGTCTTCCGTCTTGCTGAATAGAAAGCCCTCATATTAATTCTACTTCTCCTTCATCTTCTGCAGTCTTCTTCTTTTTCTTTCTTCTTTATCTTCTTCTATTTCTTTTTAATTCCTCTTGGCCTTCTCTCCTTCTTTGTCTCCTCCTCCTCCTTCCCCTTCTTCTTCTTCTTCTTCTTCTTCTTCTTCTTCTTCTTCTTCTTCTTCTTCTTCTTCTTCTTCTTCTTCTTCTTCTTCTTCTTCTTCTTCTTCTTCTTCGTCTTCTTCTACTTCCTGTATTCTCCCTTTTCTTTCCCTTCATCCTTTTCTTTAACTTCTACTTCTACTTCTACTCCTTCTCCCTCTCCTTCTCTTTCATTTTCTATTTTCCTATTTCTCCTACTCCTTTTCCTTCTCCTTCGTCATCTCATTTCCCTTAGATTTTTATTCCTTATTTGTCCTACTCCCTCCCTACTATTCCTTCTCATCGTCTTAATTGCCTTCCTCCTTTTCCTCCTCTACCTCTTCCTCTTCCTCCACTTTCTTCGTCTTCTTCTCCTTCTGCTTCTTCTTCGTCATCTTCTTCTGGTCTTTGTATTTTTCCAACTCATAAAAAACATCGTCTTATGGTTCCTTCCGTCAATAAGTCACGTTCTCTGGGTGCATGAAATTCAATTTAAGCGCCTAAGTGAATAAGCGGAGCAAAGAGAGAGAGAGAGAGAGAGAGAGAGAGAGAGAGAGAGAGAGAGAGAGAGAGAGAGAGAGAGAGAGAGAGAGAGAGAGAGAGAGAGACAGAGAGAGAGAGAGAGAGAGAGTGAGAGAGAGAGAGGGAAGAATATATGAGGAGGGCAGATAGTGGAAGACGTTCCCGTCCGAGAAGAGACTGTCTGCAGAGAAGAAGAGTTGCATCTACTTCTGAAACGAGTGCTTCGGACTACGACCAACTGGACATCGCGATTAGTTCTGGAACTTTTGTCCCGGTACCGGTGGGTGCTGTTCAGAATGGAATGTGTGTGAGAAAGAGAGAGAGATAAAGAAAGAGAGAGAGAGAGCATGAGCAAGGCAAGAGGAGGTATGAATCACGTTACCAGATGTTCCTGAGGTGGGCGGGGATGAAGAGTGACTTCAGTATAGTTAATCCAATCGTCCGAGGGCCAACAGCCCCCCCCCCCATCCTTGGCCCTCTGCTGAACTGAGGGTCGGCTGTGAGAGGCACGTCGGTGCCCCTTCATGAGGCTGGGAGGGAAGGAGGGAGGGAGGGAAGGAGGGAATGGGGAAAGGGAAGGAGCTAGTGGTGTGATGTGTCTGATGTGGTGTGATGTGTCTGATGTGGTGTGATGTGTGTGTGTGTGTGCACGTTCCTTCTTTCCTTCCTGCCTCCTAGTTGACTAGTTAGTATACACTAGCTTGCTAGTCCGCTTCTAACTATCCAGCCTTCTTAATATTGAATATACTAGCCTTATTACCAGCATATGTGCTTCCTGCTAGTTAACAAGCATGGTTAATTACTAGCCCTCCTCTTCACAAGTCTTCCTGCTAATTAACAAGCATGATTAATTACTAGCCCTCCTCTTCACCAGTCTTCCTGCTAGTTAACAAACATGGTTAATTACTAGCCCTTCTCTTCACCAGTCTTCCTGCTAATTAACAAGCATGATTAATTACTAGCCCTCCTCTTCACCAGTCTTCCTGCTAGTTAACTAGCCTGGTTAACTACTAGCCCTCCTCTTCATCAGTCTTCCTGCTAGTTAACAAACATGGTTAATTACTAGCCCTCCTCTTCACCAGTCTTCCTGCTAGTTAGCAAGCATGGTTAATTACTAGCCCTCCTCTTCACCAGTCTTCCTGCTAGTTAACTAGCTTGGTTAACTACTAGCCCTCCTCTTCACCAGTCTTCCTGCTAGTTAGCAAGCATGGTTAATTACTAGCCCTCCTCTTCACCAGTCTTCCTGCTAGTTAGCAAGCATGGTTAATTACTAGCCCTCCTCTTCACCAGTCTTCCTGCTAGTTAGCAAGCATGGTTAATTACTAGCCCTCCTCTTCACCAGTCTTCCTGCTAGTTAGCAAGCATGGTTAATTACTAGCCCTCTCTCTTCACCAGTCTCCTGCTAGTTAGCAAGCATGGTTAATTACTAGCCCTCCTCTTCACCAGTCTTCCCTGCTAGTTAGCAAGCATGGTTAATTACTAGCCCTCCTCTTCACCAGTCTTCCTGCTAGTTAACTAGCTTGGTTAACTACTAGCCCTCCTCTTCACCAGTCTTCCTGCTAGTTAACTAGCCTGGTTAACTACTAGCCCTCCTCTTCATCAGTCTTCCTGCTAGTTAACAAACATGGTTAATTACTAGCCCTCCTCTTCACCAGTCTCCCTGCTAGTTAGCAAGCATGGTTAATTACTAGCCCTCCTCTTCACCAGTCTTCCTGCTAGTTAGCAAGCATGGTTAATTACTAGCCCTCCTCTTCACCAGTCTTCCTGCTAGTTAACTAGCTTGGTTAACTACTAGCCCTCCTCTTCACCAGTCTTCCTGCTAGTTAACTAGCCTGGTTAACTACTAGCCCTCCTCTTCACCAGTCTTCCTGCTAGTTAACTAGCTTGGTTAACTACTAGCCCTCCTCTTCACCAGTCTTCCTGCTAGTTAACTAGCCCGGTTAACTACTAGCCCTCCTCTTCAGACACTTTCACTTCAGCTCCGGAACTTTCGGATCGACATTTAAATTTCTCTCCCACGTCAAAGAAATTTTTATCGGCGAGTTCTCTTTCTTTCTACTTGTTTTTATCATTCATGCGGTCATTACATATATATATATATATATATATATATATATATATATATATATATAGAGGGGAAGAAAAGGAGAGAGAGAGAGAGAGAGAGAGAGAGAGAGAGAGAGAGAGAGAGAGAGAGAGAGAGAGAGAGAGAGAGAGAGAGAGAGAGAGAGAGAGAGAGAGAGAGAGAGAGAGAGAGAGAGAGAAGAGAGAGAGGATGGAAAAATTTTTTTGAGACCTTCCTCTCCTCCTCCTCCGTTCCCCTCCTTTCCCATCCAGTTCCCCATCAGCCCCCCCCCGTCCCCCTTCCACCGTGAAAATTTCAATGATCTTTTGGAGGGAAATTAGTTTTTGGGGGGAAGTGAATTTTTTTTGGGGGGAAGTGATTTGTATTTGCTATATTTTTGATGCGTTGGTCAGGTGATCTTTGTTACGATCGGTGTCCGTCTGTGTGTTTTCGTTATTTTATGTGTGTCTGTCTGTCTGCCTGTCTGTCTGTATGTCTGGCTAACTGGCTGTCTGTCTGTTTGTCTGGTTGTCTGTCTGGCTAACTCTCTGCTTGCCTGGTTGTCCGTCTGTCAGGTTAGCTGACTATCCGCCTGTCTTTCAGTCTGTCTCACTGTCTGTCTGCCTTTCAGCCTGTCTCATTGTCTGTCCGTCTGTCTCTCTGTCCATCTTTCTGTCTGTCTGTATCTCTGTCTCGTTGTTTGTTTGTCTAGCTGGCTATCTGTGAAGGCTAGAATACAGTTAGACAGTTTCTGTGCAGGCTAGATCAGAGACTTACAGTCATCAGAGACGTACAATCATCAGAGACGTACAATCATCAGAGACGTATAATCATCAGTGACGTACAATCATCAGTGACGTACAATCATCAGAGACGTACAATAATCAGAGACGTACAATCATAAGTGACGTACAATCATCAGTGACGTACAATCATCAACAGACGTACAATCACCACAGACGTACAATCATCAGTGACATACAATCATCAGTGACGTACAATCATCAGAGACGTACAATCATCAACAGACGTACAATCATCAGTGATGTACAATCATCATAGACGTTCAATCATCAGTGACGTACGCTCATCAGAGACGTACAATCATCAGTGACGTACAATCATCAGAGACGTACAATAATCAGAAACGTACAATCATCAGTGACGTACAATCATCAATGACGTATAATCATCAGTGACGTACAATCATCAGAGACGTACAATCATCAGAGACTTACAATCATCAGTAATGTACAATCATCAGTAACATGCAATCATCAGTAACATGCAATCATCAGTGACGTACAATCATCAGTGACGTACAATCATCAGTGACGTACAATCATCAGTAACATGCAATCATCAGTAACATGCAATCATCAGTGACGTACAATCATCAGTGACGTACAATCATCAGTAACATGCAATCATCAGTAACATGCAATCATTAGTGACGTACAATCATCAGTGACTTATAATCATCAAAGACGTACAGTCATCGTGACGTACAATCATCAGAAGCGTACAATCATCAGAGACGTACAATCATCAGTGACGTACAATCATCAGTGACGTACAATCACCAGTAACGTACAATCATTAGTGACGTACAATCATCAGTGACTTATAATCATCAAAGACGTACAGTCATCGTGACGTACAATCATCAGAAGCGTACAATCATCAGAGACGTACAATCATCAGTGACGTACAATTATCAGTGACGTACAATCATCAGAAACGTACAATCATCAGAGACGTTCAATCATCAGAGACGTACAATGAGTGACGTACAATCATCAGAGACGTACAATGATGAGTGACGTACAATCATCAGAGACGTACAATGATGAGTGACGTACAATGATGAGTGACGTACAATGATGAGTGACGTACAATGATGAGTGACATACAATCATCACAGACGTACAATCATCAGTGACGTACAATCATCAGAGACCTACAATGATGAGTGACGTACAATCATCAGAGACGTACAATGATGAGTGACGTACAATCATCAGAGACGTACAATGATGAGTGACGTACAATCATCAGAGACGTACAATCATCAGTGACGTACAATCATCAGAGACGTACAATGATGAGTGACGTACAATCATCAGAGACGTACAATGATGAGTGACGTACAATCATCAGAGACGTACAATGATGAGTGACGTACAATCATCAGAGACGTACAATGATGAGTGACGTACAAACATCAGAGACGTACAATGATGAGTGACGTATAATCATCAGAGACGTACAATGATGAGTGACGTACAATGATGAGTGACGTACAATCATCAGTGACGTACAATCATCAGTGACGTACAATGATGAGTGACGTACAATGATGAGTGACGTACAATCATCAGTGACGTACAATCATCAGTGACGTACAATCATCAGAGACGTACAATAATGAGTGACGTATAATCATCAGAGACGTACAATCATCAGAGACGTACAATCATCAGTGACGTACAATCATCAGTGACGTACAATCATCAGTGACGTACAATCATCAGAGACGTACAATAATGAGTGACGTATAATCATCAGAGACGTACAATCATCAGTGACGTACAATCATCAGAGACGTACAATAATGAGTGACGTACAATCATCAGAGACGTACAATCATCAGTGACGTACAATCATCAGTGACGTACAATCATCAGTGACGTACAATCATCAGAGACGTACAATAATGAGTGACGTACAATCATCAGTGACGTACAATCATCAGAGACGTACAATCATCAGAGACGTACAATCATCAGAGACGTACAATGATGAGTGACGTACAATCATCAGAGACGTACAATCATCAGAGACGTACAATCATCAGTGACGTACAATCATCAGTGACGTACAATCATCAGAGACGTACAATAATGAGTGACGTATAATCATCAGAGACGTACAATCATCAGAGACGTACAATCATCAGTGACGTACAATCATCACAGACGTACAATGATAAGTGACGTACAATCATCAGAGACGTACAATCATCAGTGACGTACAATCATCACAGACGTACAATGATAAGTGACGTACAATCATCAGAGACGTACAATGATAAGTGACGTACAATCATCACAGACGTACAATGATAAGTGACGTACAATCATCAGAGACGTACAATCATCAGAGACGTACAATCATCAGAGACGTACAATCATCAGAGACGTACAATGATGAGTGACGTACAATCATCAGAGACGTACAATCATCAGTGACGTACAATCATCACAGACGTACAATGATAAGTGACGTACAATCATCAGAGACGTACAATCATCAGTGACGTACAATCATCACAGACGTACAATGATAAGTGACGTACAATCATCAGAGACGTACAATGATAAGTGACGTACAATCATCACAGACGTACAATGATAAGTGACGTACAATCATCAGAGACGTACAATCATCAGTGACGTACAATGATGAGTGACGTACAATCATCAGTGACGTACAATCAGCTGGCCTTACTGAAGTTCCTCACTCCGATGGTTATCTATGTTAGGGGGGAGGGGGTAAGGAGAGGGGGAGGGAGAAAGAAGGAGAGAGGGAGGGAGGGAGGGGGGAATTGCTTTTCAAACGCCTGCTTTAATTACTAAACGTGACAATAGACGGGGGAGGGAGAGGGATAGGGAGGGGGTGAGAGGGAGGAGGAAGGGGAGGGAGGGAGGGGGGAGGCACTCAGACGTGCAGAGAGTCTCTTGTTCTGACGGGAAAACCGCACACACTCTCTCACACACACTCTCACACACTCTCTCACACACTCTCTCACAGTTGAGAAAGTTTCCTTGAGAACAGAAAGTCCAATGACGCCCCTCCTCCTCCTCCTCCGGGGAAGGAGAGAGACGGATACTTCTCCGCCGGGGAGGGATAGACGGACATCTAGGACCCCCGTCCTCCCCTCCACCAGCACCTCCAGGGTTCCCAAATTTCTGCTGGCGCGAGTTTACACTGTCTCAAATACTGTTTCTGGTGAATGATATCAGTCAGGCGTCTTATTTCATAACTGTCACATCCAGTTGCCGCCTCTTGTCAACAATATATACATATATACATATACATACATATATATACATATACATATATATATATATACATAATATACATATACATACATATATATACATATACATATATATATATATATATATATAAGTGAACAGTATTTAGATAAGGCTAAAGAGGTCTTTGTGGCATTTATGGATTTGGAAAAGGCGTATGACAGGGTGGATAGGGGGGCAATGTGGCAGATGTTGCAAGTGTATGGTGTAGGAGGTAGGTTACTGAAAGCAGTGAAGAGTTTTTACGAGGATAGTGAGGCTCAAGTTAGAGTATGTAGGAAAGAGGGAAATTTTTTCCCAGTAAAAGTAGGCCTTAGACAAGGATGTGTGATGTCACCGTGGTTGTTTAATATATTTATAGATGGGGTTGTAAGAGAAGTAAATGCGAGGGTCTTGGCAAGAGGCGTGGAGTTAAAAGATAAAGAATCACACACAAAGTGGGAGTTGTCACAGCTGCTCTTTGCTGATGACACTGTGCTCTTGGGAGATTCTGAAGAGAAGTTGCAGAGATTGGTGGATGAATTTGGTAGGGTGTGCAAAAGAAGAAAATTAAAGGTGAATACAGGAAAGAGTAAGGTTATGAGGATAACAAAAAGATTAGGTGATGAAAGATTGAATATCAGATTGGAGGGAGAGAGTATGGAGGAGGTGAACGTATTCAGATATTTGGGAGTGGACGTGTCAGCAGATGGGTCTATGAAAGATGAGGTGAATCATAGAATTGATGAGGGAAAAAGAGTGAGTGGTGCACTTAGGAGTCTGTGGAGACAAAGAACTTTGTCCTTGGAGGCAAAGAGGGGAATGTATGAGAGTATAGTTTTACCAACGCTCTTATATGGGTGTGAAGCGTGGGTGATGAATGTTGCAGCGAGGAGAAGGCTGGAGGCAGTGGAGATGTCATGTCTGAGGGCAATGTGTGGTGTGAATATAATGCAGAGAATTCGTAGTTTGGAAGTTAGGAGGAGGTGCGGGATTACCAAAACTGTTGTCCAGAGGGCTGAGGAAGGGTTGTTGAGGTGGTTCGGACATGTAGAGAGAATGGAGCGAAACAGAATGACTTCAAGAGTGTATCAGTCTGTAGTGGAAGGAAGGCGGGGTAGGGGTCGGCCTAGGAAGGGTTGGAGGGAGGGGGTAAAGGAGGTTTTGTGTGCGAGGGGCTTGGACTTCCAGCAGGCATGCGTGAGCGTGTTTGATAGGAGTGAATGGAGACAAATGGTTTTTAATACTTGACGTGCTGTTGGAGTGTGAGCAAAGTAACATTTATGAAGGGATTCAGGGAAACCGGCAGGCCGGACTTGAGTCCTGGAGATGGGAAGTACAGTGCCTGCACTCTGAAGGAGGGGTGTTAATGTTGCAGTTTAAAAACTGTAGTGTAAAGCACCCTTCTGGCAAGACAGTGATGGAGTGAATGATGGTGAAAGTTTTTCTTTTTCGGGCCACCCTGCCTTGGTGGGAATCGGCCGGTGTGATAATAAAAAATAAAAAAAATATATATATATATATATATATATATATATATATATATATATATATATATATATATATACACTCAGTAATAACCCACACGGAGACAAACTCAGGAAATTGATTATGTGTATATTTCGAGGTTTTCTGGGATCCTCCTCATCTGCTGAAGAGGATCCCAGAAGGGGGTCGAAATATACAGATCAATCTCCTGAGAGTTCGTCTCCATGTGGGTTGTGGGTTATTACTGAACATTGACTAATGCTCAATAAACTTTAGTTGTTCGTATTAGATTTCGAATCCTTAGCAACTATATTTTCATAGTCCTGTTTTAGGATTTTATTATTGCTGTCTTAACCTCTTTATTTAGAGTGAATATTTTGATTCATGAGTTGAATCTTCACGTCTTTTGTTACGTCTATATATTCCTCCTTTTCTTCTCCTTTTAAAGGATATTTGGGGTCATAGCTACTCATTTAGGGTCATTTCTATTCGATGTTAATTCTCAGCTACTCAGCGGAAGGTATAAGCCAACACTTGCAACAGTTCAACAGATCACAGGTGGAAACTTGGTCATTTCTGTCAAATTTTCCCTGACAGAAATGATGACGTTACTAACGGTGGTACTTTCTGTCCAGGAGACATAAGAACATAATAAAGGAGGAACTTCAACAGGCCTTTGGCCCATACTGGGCAGGTCCTTAGAATGGTGGCGCAGCTTCCTGAATTTTAAAGTACCTCGAGTGTACGTTTTGTTCCACGCATGAAGGAGGTGTTGGAACATCTCCCACAACAGGTTGGAGATGGTGTGGTGGTACCCACAAACTGTGGGAAATTGACATTTGTACATAGTTAAAGACATTAATTAAAGGAAACTCGATTTAGCTCGTAGCGAAATGTCGAGAAACCTTCCTCGTGGCGATGCGTTTACCCTTGATGACCTAACTGTACCAAAAGTCTCAAATCGGAAGGCTTAAATCTTATCAAGCAAATTAAACCATCTACCTATGAATGTCATAGGCCCAGCTGCTCCCACTGGTATGCCACCTAGGATGGGTAGCTCAGGGATGCCACTGGGGGAATTCAGGGCCACTTCAAGATCGTTACATCAACTATTGACTAACACCATTCACGGCGCTGCTAAATGGTTGTTGAGAATTATTTCTAACTTCGTAAATTATGCACTGCACGCGAAGGTATGAGATCTTGAGTCCCCATCCTGCAAGGGTACACTTGATGGAGGAAATTCACCTGTGTTATGGTTGGAGAACTTGTAAACTGAAGAATCTTCCTGCCCCTGGAGAACTTGCTTAACCGAAGAATCTTCCAGCCCCTGGAGAACTTGCTTTACTGAAGAATCTTCCAGCCCCTGGAGAACTTGCTATACTGGAGAATCTTCCAGCTCATTTACGAATCTTCCAGCTCCTGGGCATCTTCCAACATATGGGTGTGAGGATGTGTACGGAATACAAACAAGTAAAAAATCAAAACAAGGTTTCTATGGTTGATTCCTTTCCTCTTACACACATGGTTGATGTGATCAACATTATGAGACGTTAGTGACCAAACACGTTACCAAATATGTTACCAAACATGTTACCAAACACGTTACCAAGCACGTTACCAAACACGTTACCAAATATGTTACCAAACATGTTACCAAACATGTTACCAAACACGTTATCAAACATGTTACCAAACATGTTACCAAACACGTTACCAAGCACGTTACCAAACACGTTACCAAACATGTTACCAAACATGTTACCAAACACGTTACCAAACACGTTATCAAACACGTTACCAAACATGTTACCAAACACATTACCAAACACGTTACCAAACATGTTACTAAACACATTCCCAAATACGTTACCAAACACGTTATCAAACATGTTACCAAACACGTTACCAAACACGTTACCAAACATGTTACTAAACACGTTACCAAACACGTTACCAAACATGTTACTAAACACGTTACTAAACACGTTACCAAATACGTTACCAAACACGTTACCAAACATGTTACCAAATACGTTACCAAACACGTTACGAAACATGTTAATAAACACGTTACCAAACACGTTACCACAAATGTTACCAGACACGTTACCAAACACGTTACCTAGCACCCTCACTGACAGGGCCAAAGAAATCTGTTTTTCTTTGCAGCAAAGTGTCCTAACCTATGTACCATTGGACCACTACCAATGTTATACCAATGTACTAATGTATCAGGGGACCACTAATAATATGGTACCCGGGGCCAATGCTAATGTAGTGCAATGTTTCTGGGTTCACAATGGTATTTATGTATCCCAACATCAATGGCACTTGTGTCCAAACATCAATGGCACCCGTGTCCAAACATCAATGGTACTTGTGTCCAAACATCAATGGTACTAGTGTCCAAATATTAATGGCACTTGTGTCCAAACATCAATGGTACTAGTGTCCAAACATCAATCGTACCTCTGTCCAAACATCTATGGTACCAGTGTCCAAACATCAATGGTACTAGTGTCCAAACATCAATGGTACTAGTGTCCAAACATCAGTGGTACTTGTGTCCAAACATCAATGGTACTTGTGTCCAAACATGAATGGTACTTATGGCTGACTCCTGGGGATAACCACGCACAAAGAACTTAATCACGTTAGACCAAAGTTTTACAACTTAAAGGCCAACTTATCTAAATCTAAGTTAGGAGACAGGTGAAGAGTGTTAGGGGGTCACATTTTGAGACAGGGAAAGCAATGGCGTCTGGTAACGGCAAGCTTAGGTCAATTCCTAGATTCTAAGACAAACAACGCACCCCATGATCATTGTTTTAACCACCCCATGATCTGTGAGGTTCCCATAATTAACATGATGGTGTAGCCCCATTAATTTCACCTAACAAATCAGATAATTGAGATCAAATGGTTAGCAGGTTGTCAGGAAACTTGTAGATAGATAACGAGGCTGTTGCTGACAGCTCCAGTATCTTAACCTTTGATATACCTCTGACGAGTTCTGAGGGTCTTTCTACTCCCGGTGCCCGGCCATGATCCAGGCTCCACAGATTACACGCAGCAGTTTGTGAGTAAACATGAAAAAAAAGAAAGGGGGTGGAAGAAAGGTACTGTGTCTTCAAGACAGTTTATATTGCAAACTTCGAGTGCCACACTGACCCTGGCCCAGTGTGATTTACCTCAGGTATCGCAGTTTTTGTCCCACCGAAAAATCTTGAAAAAATTAGCCTGCGCCTTATATCCTCAAGGTCAGAGTCAAGGGTAGGCCTTGAGTTACGCTTTAGCAGTTGTTTACTAACGTTACGTTACAATTGCTTGTAGACATTGTCTGATATACCTTATTTACTCGTGCGTCTTATATGCTGGAAAATATTGTATCTTATGTCTTACATACTCGTGCGTCTTATATGCTGGAAAATATTGTATCTTATGTCTTACATACTCGTGCGTCTTATATGCCGGAAAATATTGTAACTTATGTCTTATAGTCCCGTGCGCCTTATATGCCGGAAAATATGGTGTATGCTACTACAAGGGGAGGATGTGACGCTAGCATCATCACCGCAACACTCCCAGAGCTAATTCCTCGACACAGACGCTACAAGACTACAACCATCCACAGCTCACCGTCATTCTGAGGTTTTTACCACTCACTTTCCATGGGTTCAAATCCCACCCGTTCCGTGGTCTATCCATCAACAGCATCAGCCACAACACTACGCAACACTGCGTTACGCATCACAGTCATATAACCTTGACATTGTATGTTAGTCAAGAGCGACGTTGTTGTTGATGTCTCCCGAGGTTTAAAAACTTAAAGGAATTACCTACATGTTGGACCTACTTTTATTATTTGAAGAAGCAAGTCCTTATTACATGAAGAAGCAAGTCCTTATTACATGAAGAAGCAAGTCCTTATTACATGAAGAAGCAAGTCCTTATTACATGAAGAAGCAAGTCCTTATTTGAAGCAAGTCCTTATTACATGAAGAAGCAAGTCCTTATTACATGAAGAAGCAAGTCCTTATTACATGAAGAAGCAAGTCCTTATTACATGAAGAAGCAAGTCCTTATTACATGAAGAAGCAAGTCCTTATTACATGAAGAAGCAAGTCCTTATTACATGAAGAAGCAAGTCCTTATTACATGAAGAAGCAAGTCCTTATTACATGAAGAAGCAAGTCCTTATTACATGAAGAAGCAAGTCCTTATTACATGAAGAAGCAAGTCCTTATTACATGAAGAAGCAAGTCCTTATTACATGAAGAAGCAAGTCCTTATTACATGAAGAAGCAAGTCCTTATTACATGAAGAAGCAAGTCCTTATTACATGAAGAAGCAAGTCCTTATTACATGAAGAAGCAAGTCCTTATTACATGAAGAAGCAAGTCCTTATTACATGAAGAAGCAAGTCCTTATTACATGAAGAAGCAAGTCCTTATTACATGAAGAAGCAAGTCCTTATTACATGAAGAAGCAAGTCCTTATTACATGAAGAAGCAAGTCCTTATTACATGAAGAAGCAAGTCCTTATTACATGAAGAAGCAAGTCCTTATTACATGAAGAAGCAAGTCCTTATTACATGAAGAAGCAAGTCCTTATTACATGAAGAAGCAAGTCCTTATTACATGAAGAAGCAAGTCCTTATTACATGAAGAAGCAAGTCGCTATTTATTTCCATTACAATGTCTTCTTTGAAGAGGAGAGAATATTTAACCTTCTTTAGCAGTGTCTAAGAACCTTCTTAGTCCACTTGTCCACTGTACATATATATATATATATATAAAAAAAAAAAAATATATATATATATATATATATATATATATATATATATATATATATATATATATATATATATATATATATATATATATATATATATATATATATATATATATATATTAGCCATATATTTCTAAAGTTATTCTTCCCAGCTGAAAGCAAACGGAACAGCAACAACAACAGTCCAACACACCAACACTCGTAAAAACAAAAACAACAGAAACAACGGGCGCCCCCCAAAAAACAACAAAAACAACACAGAACAACACACCCCGAAACCCAAAAAATAAAAACAAAAACAAAAAAACCCACAGAAAGAAACCAACAACACAAAAAACCCAAAAACAAAACAGAAACAAAAAATAACACAAACAACAAAAACCCCAACCAGCAGTCCAAAAACCAACACAACGGGGCGCGGGGCCCACAACGGGGGGGCGAAAACAAAAAACAAAACCCCGGCAAAAAGTTTACGAGCAGCACCCCCCCGTCCAAAACCTCCCCCCCACCAACAACCCGGTCCCCCCCAAAAAAGAAAAAATACCAAAAACACACAACACCAAAAACGTAGCGGGGCGGCCAACCAACAACGAAAAACGGCAAAAAAGAAACCCAAACCAAAAACCAGAAAAACCGGAAAAACACAAAAACAGTAAAGCCCGGGGGCAACACAGAAAAAAGTCCCACCGGAAAAAACCCCCAAAAAACGGGCCAACGGTAACCAAAAAAAACCCGGGAACCCAAAAACCAACACCCCCAAAAAACACACCGGTCCCCAACTTTAAAAACCAAACCTGGCCCCACCCAAAAAAACCCGGTCCCCAAAAAACCAAACAACACCCCCAAAACCAAAAAACAGAAAAAAACCAAAAACAAAACAACCACAACCCAACAACCCTAACCAAAAAAAAACCACAAAAACGGTACAACAACAAAACCCAAAAAAACCACAAAAAAAAACAAAAACACAACGGAACAAAACAAAAAGAAAAACACAAACCCCGGCAGAACACACAGTAACAAAAAACAACAAAACAAAAAACTAACAAAACAACAAAAAACAGCAACAAAAAACAAAAAACAAAAAACAAAACACAACAAAAAACAACACAAAAAAAAACAACAAACAAAAAAGTACAACAACCTTTAAAAACCAATAAAACAACCCAAAAGTAAAAACCCAAACCAAAAAAAACAACAACAAAAATTTAACAACGAAAACCCAAACAGCCCTAACAACAAAAACAACAGAACAAATTAAAAAAACCAAAAAGGGGAACCCAAACCAGAAACCAAAAACCAGCCAACACAACAACACAACAGGGCCACAAAACAACAACACAACAAAACAAAACACACAAAAAAAAAACCAAAAACAACAAAAACGGTAAAAAACGGTAAAAACAACAACCGTAACAACAAGGAACCAGTCCAAAAACAAAAACGGAAACAGCAACCAAAAACCGAAAGCAAAAAACAACGGAACACAACAAAAAAAAACAACAACACAACAAAAACAAAAACAACACAAAAAAACAACAGCAAAAACGGTAACGGCAACAAAAAACAACAACACAACGAAAACCCAAAAAACCAAAACACAACGGTAACAAAACAACACGGTACAACCGCAACAAAACCAAAAACACAACAGTAACAAAACAAAACAACACAACAACAGAAAAAAGGCAAAAAAACAAAAACAAAACAAAAAAAACAAAACAAAAACCCCATTTAAAACAACCGGTAAAAACAACAACAGCAACAACAACAACGGAAACCAACACAAAAACAAAAAAAATTAAAAACAACATACCGGGGGGGCACACGGAACCGGAACACAACAAAAATAACAGACAACAACTAAAACAGAAACAAAACAACACAAAACCAAAAACAACAAAAACAACGCACAACAACGTAAACAAAAAAAAAAAACCAACAACAAAACAACCACAGTCTAAACGGGGCCCCCAACAACAGACAACAACAACAAAAAAACCAACAACGGAAACAAAACACAGGGCAAAAACCCAAAAACAAACAACAACAACACAACACACGTAACACAATAACAACAACGAACAACAAACAGAACAAAACACACAACCAACAGAAAAACAACCAGAAACCCGTACAAAACAAAAACAACAAAAACGGGGCCAAAAACACAGTCCCCCCAACGCGCGGAAACACAACAACAACAACAAAAACGGTCAAAAAAAAAACGGTCAAAACGGTAAAAAAAAGAACCCCCAACAAAAACAAAAAACCAACGGTAACCAGCAACCCCAACAAAAACAAAAAACAAAACCCGGTCCCCAAAACACCCGGGAACAAAAACGGAACCCCAACAACCAACAACGGTAAAAACACGTAAAACAACAACAACAAACAGCGGTCACCGGTCAAAACAACAACGGAACCACTAACAACGGGAAAACGGCCCAAAAACCGGGGGGGTCCCCGGTAACCAACACAGCGGGGGTCCAACGGTAAACAGCACCAAAACGTAACCAAACAAAACCTAAAGCCCCCAAAAACCCTAAACCCGGAACCAAAAACACAAAACGGGCAGTAACAACACGAAACACAACACACAACAGAAACAGTACAAAAACAAAAACAACCCCACAACCAAAAAACGCAAAAAGGGGGGTTTCAAGGAAAAACAAAAACAAAACAAAACCAGCAAAAAACAACCAGTAAAAAGGGAAAAAATTTAACAGAAAAAACCAAAACAACAGCAACCAGTAACCCCCAACAACCCCCAACCCAACAACCCAACAAAAACAAAACCAAAAAAAAAACACCCAAAAACAGCAATCCGGTAACCAAACCCAAAAACAAAAACAAAAACAAAAACAACAACAAGGAAACAACCAACACAACAAAACCCGGGTCCAAAACCAACCAGCAACCAACAAAACCCAAAAACAACACAAAAACTACACAACAAAAAAACCCAGCAAAAAACACAAAACACAAAAAAAACCACAACCAACAGAAAAGGAACTCCGTAAAACAAAACACACCACACCGACAAAAAAAACCCAGTCAAGAACAACAACGTAAAAAACAACACAGCCGAACAACAAACCAAAAACACCACCAAACCCAAAACACAAAACAAAAACGCCAAAGTCTCAACGAAACCAAAACCCCCAAAACAGAACAACAACAAAAACAACAAAAACAACAGTAAAAAAAACAACACCAACGCCAAAAACCCCAAAACGCGGAACCCGGTTGCATTTTTTCTGCACGGTGAAAAATCAACAAATTTCATTATTTACCCCCCTTTTCCCCCCTTTTCCCATAAAAGGGACAGTTCAACCCCCTTCCCCTTACCCCCTTTTTCCCTCCCTTTTTTCCCTCCTCTACTTTTTCTTTTTTCCCTCCCCCCTTTTTTTCTTCCCTCCCCCCCCTCCCTCCCCCCTTTTCTCTCCCCCTCTCCTGACACCCCCTCCCTCTTTCTATTCCCTTTTCCCCCCCTCTCCTTCCCCTCCCTCCTCCTTCCCCCTTTTTTTTTCCCCTCTCTTCCTCTTTTAAAATTCTCCCCAAAAACCCCCCTGCCCCCCTTCCCCTTTTTCTTCCTCCTTCCCTCCCCTCTTCCCCTCCAACACCTTCTCCTCCCTCCCCCTTCCCCGTCATTCTCCTCTTCCCCCAATTTTTTTCCCTCCCCTTTTTTTACACCCCCCCCCCTCCCCTTCCCCCCCTCTTTCACATTTCCTTTCCCCCCTTCCCTTTTCCATTTCCCTCCCCTTCCCTCTTCCCATTTCCCCTTCCCTCCCCCCCCCTTTTCCCCCTTTCCCTCCCCCTTTTCTCTTCCCCTTTTTTTTCTTCCCCTTCCCCCTTCTTTTTTCCCTTTCCCCTTTCTTCCCCCCTTTTCCCCCTTTGGGTTTAAAATGGGGTTTAGTGTAGAGAAAAATGGTGGGGAAAACGGCAGAATCATTCCCCCCCAGTTTTAATTCGTCACTTTGTCGCAAAAAATTTAAAACCAGATTGAATCGATCAAGGGATCGGACGGGGGTCGCTCGGTTCAAAGACCTGGTTTTGCCCTGCGTTCGGACCAGTGGCTTGCAATTTAAAGCCCCACCTCCCCCCTCCCCTCGGCCCGAGGGCGGGCGGGGGCTCTGGCAAGTCCAAAAACCTGGTTTGCCCTGCGTTCGGACAGCGCCGGCTTAAATTTTTAAGCCTGGTTTTTTCCCCGTTTGGGCCAGTGGCTGGCAATTTTCAAAAACCCCCATCCCCTGCTCTGTCCCAAAATCGGACGAGTGGCTCGGGTGGTTCTCGTAGAGATGGTCTTGTCTCGTGTTCGAAAAGGTGTGCTGTGACTTGGCGATAAAAGACTCCCCCCCTCCGTTCGATCCTGTGTTCGGAGGAGTACCTGTGCTGCTTTCTCTTTATATATATTTCAGCCAGGTCCAGTGTTCGAACGAGTGGCTTCGGCGTGGCTTTCAAAGACCCCTAGGGGAGGGAGGAGGGAAGGAGAGAGAGACAGACAGACAGACAAATAGAGACAGAGAGAAAA
>NC_091349.1:8396289-8401289 GCF_038502225.1 Cherax quadricarinatus
TATATATATATATATATATATATATATATATATATATATATATATATATATATATATATATATATATAACAATAATAATAATAATAATAATAATAATGAAAATAATAATATGTAAGTTTAAACATCTTGGCAAAGGAGGGAGTGTGGGTGCACTGCTTGTGTATATACATTGTGAAGGCTTGTTTAGTAGAAGTAA
This sequence comes from Cherax quadricarinatus, assembly GCF_038502225.1. Classification (NCBI taxonomy): domain Eukaryota; kingdom Metazoa; phylum Arthropoda; class Malacostraca; order Decapoda; family Parastacidae; genus Cherax; species Cherax quadricarinatus. The sequence continues at coordinate 8,396,486 of NC_091349.1, forward strand.
GAGATAGAGAGATAAAGAGAGAGAGAGACAGAGAGAGAGAGACGCCCCTCTCTGCCATCTCTCCCGTGTATGGCTCCCACAACCACGCTAACCAACCCCACCAAATCACCCCATCAGCCTATTTTCCCCCACTTCCCCATCAAACTCCTCGCTAAATTCTATCCTCCTATGTAGCTTACTATTCCTACCTAGCCGGGATAGTGTACCATCTACAGCAGCGATGGAACCAGCGCCGCAGGGTGTGTTTACATAGGGGGAAGTGTTGGCACCCGTGGCTGGAGAAGTCAGTGCCAGGCTGGGGTCCGCAAGCGGCTGTAAAAATTAGCTCTGATTGGCTAAGACAAAGGGGTGGGCGGGGCCAAGGGAGTTTCCGGCATGCCTATTGGTCCATTTTGGGTTTGTATATGCATTTTTCATAATATAAGTGACTTGGCGGCCTTCCCACTCAGCCAGTTGCTCCTTGCCACACAAATAGGCTACGTCGAATATTGATTGATATGACGGCTGCGTACGGCTTCGTATATATCCCTGCTTGGTATATATGAATAGTCTGATATATATTGCAGTAGCTGGGGATATGATGCAAGAGGGGATATATGCGGGGAAGGGAGAAAGTCGGTATGTCTGTAAGGCAGTGTGTGTGTGGGTACAGTTACACACGATCGCAGTTATTTCACACTTTAACACACGTGTAAATTGACTAGGATAATCCGCTTAGTGGTCCGTATAATACGTTATCATTACCAGCCTGGCTAGTGGAGGCTGTATAAGACACCTTAAAATTCACAATAACAAAGTCAACTGCGTGAATATAATATAATGCAACTTATACAGACCATAGCTGACACCAATGACGTACTACATAGAATGCTCCTGGTTATGCAGAGCATTTCCCACAAATTAGGTAATTTTGTCCCCTGGATGCGACCCACACCAGTCGGTTAAGACTCAGGTACCTACTTACTGCTAGGTGAACATGGACAGCAGGTGTCTTAAGGAAACACGTTGTAATGTTGCCACCCGTACCGGGAATCAAACCACGGACCTGAAAGTGTGACCTGGGTGCGCTACCAACCCAGGTACGGGACACCGACGATAGAATGAGGCACAATGGGTACAGAGTGAGATGTTTACATTGAACATTAATTAGAGAAAATAGGCGTCATTTAGATCAGTGGATATCAGAAAAGCGATAAATTGATAAGTGAGACACTAGGGTATCTTCTGAAAACATTTCGCCAGCCAGTGGCTTCTTTGATCCAGTGCAGAGAACGTTTCGAAATATTTCGTACGTCTATTGTATATCAGCGTAATTTAATAGGTGCGCGAATGTAAACATTACGGCAAATTCTCCTCAGTTTCTGTAGCTTCATTCATTGGTTACGTTTTGGCTCTCTTCCTAAACTGGCTCATGCTAGGACACGCCTTGACATGTACAGGTAGTCCGTTCCACTCCTTTACTGTTCTATAAGAAAGGGTGTTTGAAGCCTGACTACCTGCAAGTAGGTACTAGCTGGTCCAGTGGCTAACGCGACCGTCCGGCGTTTTGAGACTCTGATCGCGGGTTCTATCCCCGTCCGTGGTTGTGATTTTCAGCCTTGACAAACTTAGCACTAAGATATTCTGGACACTGTGGGCAATTTTACAAACTTGATTCAGTTGTTTGACTCTGTCTTCAACATTCAGCATATCAGCTGTTATAATTCATCCCGGCCTACGTGTTCTGTTGGACTCAGGTCCAGGATGAATCTCGTTATTTTCTTCTGGCTGATTTGTTACCTTTCGTTGTTTTTTTATTTTGGGTTAAAGCAGAGTACCATGATGAACAAAAATAAGCTTCATGAAGCTTTGTAAGAGCTGGATATAGGGTCCTGCCAGCTTCAGTAGGTAGATATTGTACTTGTCTATAGAGAAGTTTTAATCTTTCATTACTTTTTTTTTTGACATGCTTGTGGCAAAAAGGAATTTCCAGATATTTCTCTGTGGAAACTAAAGTGATGGTTCCCATTACACTGGACATTAAAACTATTTACCCTTTTCAATTTGCTTCCCATGCTGAAGCGTATGACTTCCATTTTCCCGAGGTGTAGATATACTTTGTTGTCTACTAACCATTTGCTACAGGACTCTAGTTCTAGTGATAGTACATTAGCTATATCTTGTGGGTCTTTACCTGAGACTAGCAGAGTACTGTCGTCAGCATACAACAGAAGCTCTCACTTGACACTGACGGGCATGTCATTAACGTAACATAAAAAGAGAAAGGGACCCAGAATACTCCTTTGGGGACCCCACATGTTCTGATTCTGTATTATTGACCTTGTCACTTTGCATCCTGTTGCTCATGTAGGATTTAAACAAGCCAACAGAATCTATGCCGATAGCTTGTAGTTTCCTATTAAATATGGTTACCTGTATCGAATGCCTTTTGCAAGTCTAAAGCCACCATACCTATGACATTCCTCAACGACATTTGAGTTCTCAAGTAGTCACGGAGGTGTCGGTCGAATAAAATCTCCTGAGTTTGGTAACTAAGACAAATATTTGTGTCATTAAGACACTTAACTACTTCACAGTACACACCACTTCTTTTAGAATCTTGACCATCACAATGAGTGTACTAACAGGTTTGTACTTACTGACATTATACCTATTTTTCTTGAAGGTCTTGGTGACTCTGGCCTCCTTGAACCCCTCAGGCACGGTACTGATGTTCATAAATCAATTTATTATGTACACAATGGGGACTGGCAACTCGGAGGCTCCGTCTTTTAGGTATTTGGCTGCGATGTTATCTGGTCTGATGCTTGTAGTTGGGTTTAATTAGTTCTTTCCCCAGGAAGTCACAAGATACACTTAGTAATCGGAAGTTATTTTGGGTGACGCCTTTATTACTGTAGTAAGTTTAAGCTTATTGGAGTCTATGCTAAAGGTACACGATGCAACCGGCACTTTACAGACTGATGTTGCTGCAACAATTGTGTAGAATGAATTGCAACAATTTGCCACTTTAGTTGTTTCGTAGCATACCTCGTTATCGATAGTTATGTTAGATCTATCGATATTGACGTTAGATCCATCTATGGGCTTGTGGCTATACCCCAGCGCTTGTAGTTGTTGCCAGAGCTTTCTGGGGTTGTTCTTGTAGTCTTGGTTTTTTTAAGCAATAGTGCCTTGCCTTAGTTCTTATTATAAGCCTCTGTACGCTGTTCCTCACCTTTTGAAATTCATTTATCGCTGCAGCGTTCTATTTTTCCCTTAAATCTGAATCTAATATTACCTAATATCTCAGTCATCATGGATCAGAAAAAATAGAAAGGCTCAATACTGTGACCGGAACAAAGCGTAAAAGACCCGCACGTAAGAGAGGCTTACGACGGAGTTCCGGCTCGACTTGGACCATTTACAAAGCCACACTAAATGGTCCAAGTCGGACCGAAACATCGTTGTAAACGTCTCCTCCCACTCCTGTGTATAACTGATGGAGTATACCTGGAGGGCATTCCTGGGGTCAACGCCCCCGCGGCCCTGTTTTAACTTGTGTTGTAACCTTCTGTTTTAACTTCTGTTGTAGCTTTCTGTTTTAACTTCTGTTGTAGCCTTCTGTTTTAACTTCTGTTGTAGCTTTCTGTTTTAACTTCTGTTGTAGCCTTCTGTTTTAACTTCTGTTGTAGCTTTCTGTTTTAGCTTCTGTTGTAGCCTTCTGTTTTAACTTCTGTTGTAGCCTTCTGTTTTACTTTCTGTTGTAGCCTTCTGCTTTACTTTCTGTTGTAGCCTTCTGTTTTAACTTCTGTTGTAGCCTTCTGTTTTGTCTCTCTTTGAGAGAGAGACCTGATGACACATTGCTATGGTGTATGTCCCTGTCTGTGTCAGACATGAGAAAGAGAAGTGGGGTGAGCACTGTGCCTTGGGGGAACAGTTCTTCTCAAACCAGATGGGAAAATAATAGACTGGATAACTAGAACTTTCAAAACAAGAGATGCCAAGCCAATGATGGCACTCTTCAGGGCACTCGCTCTCTCAAGGCTGGAGTATTACTGTGTACTAACTGCCCAGCTGGCCCTTCGGCTGGTCTTCTTGCTGGCCTTCTGGCTGGTTTCCCAGCTGTTCCTACAGCTGGTCTTCTAGCTGGTCCTCCAGCTGGTCTTACAGTTGGTCTAGCTGATCTTCTATCTGGTCCTCCAGCTGGTTTAGCTGGTCTTCTATCTGGTCTTCTAGCTGGTCTTCTAGCTGCTAACTGGCTGACAGCCCAGCTGGCTACTAGACTGGCTAACTGACCGGCTGACTGGCTGGCTGGCTGGCTGGCTGGCTGGCTGGCTGACTGGCTGGCTGACTGGCTGACTGGCTGGCTGACTGACTGGCTGGCTGACTGGCTGACTGGCTGGCTGACTGACTGGCTGGCTGACTGACTGGCTGGCTGACTGGCTGAATGGCTGGCTGACTGACTGACTGACTGATTGACTGACTGACTGGCTGGCTGGCTGGCGTCTACCAGACTACTAAACCACACAGGACTAAACCCAAATGTAAAACCCACGACGCCAAGAAAGAGAGAGAAAAAAAAACAGATGGAGACATTTTTGAAGATAAAACTCGACTGAAATATGGGTCTGGGGGAGCGAGGGGGAGGGGAATGGGGAGGGAGGGGGAGAGAAATGGGGAGGGAGGGGGAGGGGAATGGGGAGGGAGGGGGAGAGGAAAGGGGAGGGGAGGGAGGGGAGGTTAGTGCTGCTGCTGCTGCTGCTGCTGCTGCTGCTGCTATCTCCTTCCCCCCTCCCTCTCTCCCTCCCCTCTCAAACTACTA
>NC_091349.1:8418789-8438789 GCF_038502225.1 Cherax quadricarinatus
TGATAAAGCCCACACTGTGGGTGATAAAGCCCACACTGTGGGTGATAAAGCCCACACTGTGGGTGATAAAGCCCATACTGTGAGTGATAAAGCCCATACTGTGGGTGATAAAGCCCATACTGTGGGTGATAAAGCCCATACTGTGGGTGAAAAAGCCCACACTGTGGGTGATAAAGCCCACACTGTGGGTGATAAAGCCCACACTGTGGGTGATAAAGCCGACACTGTGGGTGATAAAGCCCATACTGTGGGTGATAAAGCCCATACTGTGGGTGATAAAGCCAACACTGTGGGTGATAAAGCCCACACTGTGGGTGATAAAGTCACACTGTGGGTGATAAAGCCCATACTGTGGGTGATAAAGCCCATACTGTGGGTAATAAAGCCCATACTGTGGGTGATAAAGCCAACACTGTGGGTGATAAAGCCCACACTGTGGGTGATAAAGTCACACTGTGGGTGATAAAGCCAAGACTGTGGGTGATAAAGCCCACACTGTGGGTGATAAAGTCACACTGTGGGTGATAAAGCCCATACTGTGGGTGATAAAGCCCATACTGTGGGTGATAAAGCCCATACTGTGGGTGATAAAGCCCATACTGTGGGTGATAAAGCCCATACTGTGGGTGATAAAGCCCATACTGTGGGTGATAAAGCCCATACTGTGGGTGATAAAGCCCATACTGTGGGTGATAAAGCCCACACTGTGGGTGATAAAGGCCACACTGTGGGTGATAAAGCCCACACTGTGGGTGATAAAGCCCACACTGTGGGTGATAAAGCCCACACTGTGGGTGATAAAGCCCACACTGTGGGTGATAAAGCCCATACTGTGGGTGATAAAGCCCACACTGTGGGTGATAAAGCCCACCCTGTGGGTGATAAAGCCCACACTGTGGGTGATAAAGCCCACACTGTGGGTGATAAAGCCAACACTGTGGGTGATAAAGCCAACACTGTGGGTGATAAAGCCACACTGCGGGTGATAAAGCCAACACTGTGGGTGATAAAGTCACACAGTCACACTGTGGGTGATAAAGTCACACTGTGGGTGATAAAGTCACACTGTGGGTGATAAATCCCATACTGTGGGTGATAAAGCCCATACTGTGGGTGATAAAGCCCATACTGTGGGTGATAAAGCCCATACTGTGGGTGATAAACCCCATACTGTGGGTGATAAAGCCCATACTGTGGGTGATAAAGCCCATACTGTGGGTGATAAAGCCCATACTGTGGGTGATAAAGCCCACACTGTGGGTGATAAAGCCCACACTGTGGGTGATAAAGCCCACACTGTGGGTGATAAAGCCCATACTGTGGGTGATAAAGCCCATACTGTGGGTGATAAAGCCCATACTGTGGGTGATAAAGCCCATACTGTGGGTGATAAAGCCCATACTGTGGGTGATAAAGCCCATACTGTGGGTGATAAAGCCCATACTGTGGGTGATAAAGCCCATACTGTGGGTGATGAAGCCCATACTGTGGGTGATAAAGCCCACACTGTGGGTGATAAAGGCCACACTGTGGGTGATAAAGCCCACACTGTGGGTGATAAAGCCCACACTGTGGGTGATAAAGCCCACACTGTGGGTGATAAAGCCCACACTCTGGGTGATAAAGCCCATACTGTGGGTGATAAAGCCCACACTGTGGGTGATAAAGCCCACCCTGTGGGTGATAAAGCCCACACTGTGGGTGATAAAGCCCACACTGTGGGTGATAAAGCCAACACTGTGGGTGATAAAGCCACCACTGTGGGTGATAAAGTCACACTGTGGGTGATAAAGCCAAGACTGTGGGTGATAAAGCCCACACTGTGGATGATAAAGTCACACTGTGGGTGATAAAGCCAACACTGTGGGTGATAAAGCCCACACTGTGGGTGATAAAGTCACACTGTGGGTGATAAAGTCACACTGTGGGTGATAAAGCCACACTGTGGGTGATAAAGCCACACTGTGGGTAATAAAGCCACACTGTGGGTGATAAAGTCACACTGTGGGTGATAAAGCCACACTGTGGGTGATAAAGTCACACTGTGGGTGATAAAGCCACACTGTGGGTGATAAAGCCACACTGTGGGTGATAAAGCCAACACTGCGGGTGATAAAGCCACACTGCGGGTGATAAAGCCAACACTGTGGGTGATAAAGTCACACTGTGGGTGATAAAGTCACACTGTGGGTGATAAAGTCACACTGTGGGTGATAAAGTCACACTGTGGGTGATAAAGCCAACACTGTGGGTGATAAAGTCACACTGTGGGTGATAAAGCCAACACTGTGGGTGATAAAGTCACACTGTGGGTGATAAAGCCCACACTGTGGGTGATAAAGCCCACACTGTGGGTGATAAAGCCCACACTGTGGGTGATAAAGTCACACTGTGGGTGATAAATCCACACTGTGGGTGATAAAGCCACACTGTGGGTGATAAAGCCACACTGTGGGTGATAAAGCCACACTGTGGGTGATAAAGCCACACTGTGGGTGATAAAGCCACACTGTGGGTGATAAAGCCACACTGTGGGTGATAAAGCCACACTGTGGGTGATAAAGCCACACTGTGGGTGATAAAGCCACACTGTGGGTGATAAAGCCACACTGTGGGTGATAAAGCCACACTGTGGGTGATAAAGCCACACTGTGGGTGATAAAGTCACACTGTGAGCGATAAAGCCACACTGTGGGTGATAAAGTCACACTGTGGGTGATAAAGCCACACTGTGGGTGATAAAGCCACACTGTGGGTGATAAAGCCACACTGTGAGCGATAAAGCCACACTGTGGGTGATAAAGTCACACTGTGGGTGATAAAGTCACACTGTGGGTGATAAAGCCACACTGTGGGTGATAAAGCCACACTGTGAGCGATAAAGCCACACTGTGGGTGATAAAGCCACACTGTGGATGATAAAGCCCACACTGTGGGTGATAAAGCCACACTGTGAGCGATAAAGCCACACTGTGGGTGATAAAGTCACACTGTGGGTGATAAAGCCACACTGTGAGCGATAAAGCCACACTGTGGGTGATAAAGTCACACTGTGGGTGATAAAGCCACACTGTGGGTGATAAAGTCACACTGTGAGTGATAAAGCCCACACTGTGGGTGATAAAGCCACACTGTGGGTGATAAAGCCACACTGTGGATGATAAAGCCCACACTGTGGGTGATAAAGCCCACACTGTGGGTGATAAAGCCACACTGTGGATGATAAAGCCACACTGTGGGTGATAAAGCCACACTGTGGGTGATAAAGCCACACTGTGGGTGATAAAGCCACACTGTGGGTGATAAAGTCACACTGTGGGTGATAAAGTCGCACTGTGGATGATAAAGCCCACACTGTGGGTGATAAAGCCACACTGTGGGTGATAAAGCCACACTGTGGATGATAAAGCCCACACTGTGGGTGATAAAGCCACACTGTGGGTGATAAAGCCACACTGTGGGTAATAAAGCCACACTGTGGGTGATAAAGCCACACTGTGGGTGATAAAGTCACACTGTGGGTGATAAAGCCCACACTGTGGGTGATAAAGCCACACTGTGGGTGATAAAGCCACACTGTGGGTGATAAAGCCCACACTGTGGGTGATAAAGCCACACTGTGGGTGATAAAGCCCACACTGTGGGTGATAAAGCCCACACTGTGGGTGATAAAGCCCACACTGTGGGTGATAAAGCCCACACTGTGGGTGATAAAGCCACACTGTGGGTGATAAAGCCCATACTGTGGGTGATAAAGCCACTCTGTGGGTGATAAAGCCCACACTGTGGGTGATAAAGCCACACTGTGGGTGATAAAGCCACACTGTGGATGATAAAGCCCACACTGAGGGTGATAAAGCCACACTGTGGGTGATAAAGCCACACAGTGGGTAATAAAGCCACACTGTGGGTGATAAAGCCACACTGTGGGTGATAAAGCCACACTGTGGGTGATAAAGACTCACTGTGGGTGATAAAGCCACACTGTGGGTGATAAAGCCACACTGCGGGTGATAAAGCCTCACTGTGGGTGATAAAGCCGACACTGTGGGTGAGAAAGCCACACTGTGGGTGATAATGCCTCATTGTGGGTGATAAAGCCACACTGTGGGTGATAAAGCCACACTGTGGGTGATAAAGCCCACACTGTGGGTGATGAAGCCACACTGTGGGTGATAAAGCCACACTGTGGGTGATAAAGCCCCACTGTGGGTGATAAAGCCCACACTGTGGGTGAGAAAGCCACACTGTGGGTGATAAAGCCTCACTGTGGCTGATAAAGCCCACACTGTGGGTGATAAAGCCACACTGTGGGTGATAAAGCTTCACTGTGGGTGTTAAATCCCACACTGTGGGTGAGAAAGCCACGCTGTGGGTGATAAAGCCCCACTGTGGGTGATAAAGCCCACACTGTGGGTGATAAAGCCACACTGTGGGTGATAAAGCCCACACTGTGGGTGATGAAGCCACACTGTGGGTGATAAAGCCCCACTGTGGGTGATAAAGCCCACACTGTGGGTGATAAAGCCACATTGTGGGTGATAAAGCCACACTGTGGGTGATAAAGCCACACTGTGGGTGATAAAGCCACACTGCGGGTGATAAAGCCACACTGTGGGTGATAAAGCCCCACTGTAGGTGATAAAGCCACTGTGAGTGATAAAGCCACTGTGGGTGATAAAGCCACTGTGAGTGATAAAGCCACTGTGAGTGATAAAGCCACTGTGGGTGATAAAGCCACTGTGGGTGATAAAGCCACTGTGAGTGATAAAGCCACTGTGGGTGATAAAGCCACTGTGAGTGATAAAGCCACTGTGAGTGATAAAGCCACTGTGGGTGATAAAGCCACTGTGGGTGATAAAGCCACTGTGGGTGATAAAGCCACACTGCGGGTGATAAAGCCACACTCTGGGTGATAAAGCCACACTGTGGGTGATAAAGCCCTTACTGTGGGTGATAAAGCCACACTGTGGGTGATAAAGCCCACACTGTGGGTGATAAAGCCACATTGTGGGTGATAAAGCCACACTGCGGGTGATAAAGCCACACTGTGGGTGATAAAGCCACACTGTAGGTGATAAAGCCACTGTGAGTGATAAAGCCACTGTGAGTGATAAAGCCACTGTGGGTGATAAAGCCACTGTGAGTGATAAAGCCACTGTGAGTGATGAAGCCACTGTGAGTGATAAAGCCACTGTGAGTGATAAAGCCACTGTGAGTGATAAAGCCACTGTGGGTGATAAAGCCACTGTGAGTGATAAAGATAAAGCCACTGTGGGTGATAAAGCTGTGAGTGATAAAGCCACTGTGGGTGATAAAGCCACTGTGAGTGATAAAGCCACTGTGGGTGATAAAGCCACACTGTGGGTGATAAAGCACACACTGTGGGTGATAAAGCCCTGTGAGTGATAAAGCCACTGTGAGTGATAAACACTGTGGGTGATAAAGCCCACACTGTGGGTGATAAAGCACTGTGGGTGATAAAGCCACTGTGGGTGATAAAGCCACTGTGGGTGATAAAGCCACACTGTGGGTGATAAAGCCACACTGTGTGTGATAAAGCCACACTGTGGGTGATAAAACCACACTGTGGCTGATAAAGCCACACTGTGGGTGATAAAGCCACACTGTGGGTGATAAAGCTACTCTGCGGGTGATAAAGCCACACTTTGGGTAATAAAGCCACATGTGAGTGATAAAGCCACATTGTGGGTGATAAACCCACACTGTATGTGGTAAAGCCACACTGTGTGTGATAAAGCCACACTGTGGGTGATAAAGCCACACTGTGGGTGATAAAGCCCACACTGTGGGTGATAAAGCCACACTGTGGGTGATAAAGCCACACTGTGGGTGATAAAGCCCACACTGTGGGTGATAAAGCCACACTGTGGGTGATAAAGCCACACTGCGGGTGATAAAGCCACACTGTGGGTGATAAAGCCACACTGTGGGTGATAAAGCCACACTGTGGGTGATAAAGCCACACTGTGGGTGATAAAGCCACACTGTGGGTGATAAAGCCACACTGTGGGTGATAAAGCCCACACTGTGGGTGATAAAGCCACACTGTGGGTGATAAAGCCACACTGCGGGTGATAAAGTCACACTGTGGGTGATAAAGCCACACTGTGGGTGATAAAGCTTACACTCTGGGTGTCTGGGATAACTTCTAGTGTGTACCTAGAATCTACCTGGAGTCTACTTGGAGTCCACATGGAGTCTACCTGGAGTCTACTTGGAGTCCACATGGAGTCTACCTGGAGTCTACTTGGAGTCCACATGGAGTCTACCTGGAGTCTACTTGGAGTCCACATGGAGTCTACCTGGATTCTACTTGGAGTCCACATGGAGTCTACCTGGAGTCTACATGGAGCCCACATGGAGTCTACCTGGAGTCTATATGGAGTCCACATGGAGTCTACCTGGAGTCTACATGGAGTCCACATGGAGTCTACCTGGAGTCTACTTGGAGTCCACATGGAGTCTACCTGGAGTCTACATGGAGCCCACATTGAGTCGTCCTGGAGTCTATATGGAGTCCACATGGAGTCTACCTGGAGTCTACATGGAGTCCACATGGAGTCTACCTGGAGTCTACTTAGAGTCCACATGGAGTCTTCCTGGAGTCTGCATGGAATCCACATGGAGTCTTTCTGGAGTCTACTTGGAGTCTACCTGGAGTCTACCTGAGTCTACCTGGAGTCTACTTGGAGTTCACATGGAGTCTTCCTGGACTCTGCATGGAGTCCACATGGAGTGTACCTGGAGTCTACATGGAGTCCACATGAAGTCTTCCTGGAGTCTACATGGAGTCCACATGAAGTCTTCCTGGAGTGTACATGGAGTCCACATGGAGTCTTTCTGGAGTGTACCTGAGTCTACCTGGAGTCTACCTGAGTCTACCTGGAGTCTACCTGGAGTCTACCTGAGTCTACCTGGAGTCTACCTGAGTCTACCTGGAGTCTACCTGGAGTCCACATGGGGTCTACCTGGAGTCCACATGGAGCCCACATGGAGTCTACCTGGAACCTACATGGGGTGTACCTGGAGTCTACCTGGAGTCCACCTAGAGGGTGTTCAGGGGGGTCAACGCCCCCTCCAGTTTGAAGTATTTTCGGACATTCTTCATTTTTTAAGCTAATGTACGTAAATTATTTTCCACAGAAGCCGCTGCTACAGTCGCATCAGTAACTCAAGAATGCCTCGTGGTATCGGCTTCAAACTTTATTAACTCTCCAGAAAGAAAGACAACCTAAAAGTTGAGAACTTTTAGGTGAAAAAATTGAAATATTTTCGGAAAATGTTGGATTCTGGGTAATTTCTGGTGAATGCCTTCCCCGATAGGCTTCAAACTTTCAGCGTTGATAGGCCTTTATATGGAAATTGAAAATTGCCTATTTCATCAAATTAGTTTCCTTATGATACCAAGAGAATGACTCTTCCGATCGCCTTCAACCTTAATTGGAAATATTTTTGTACTGAATGTAAGTGATATAGGCACAATTTTTTCAAATTTTATAGATTTTTTTTTGATCGAATTGGACTTCTTTAAGAAAGCAGAAATATTTTCTATCTCTTTAGCATTTTGTAGAGAATTTTCAACTGAACAGAAATGCATAAAAGACAGTTGAGAAATATGGAAAACTCGCGTTTTTTTTTTTCATTGGCTTTTTTAAGTTTAACAAGTTTACTGAAGTTTTATCAGTTTTGGAAAATAAATAAATTTTATATATATATATATATATATATATATATATATATATATATATATATATATATATATATATATATATATATATATATATATATATATATATGTATATTATAATTTCATGCTCTGAAAATTTTCATTTCGTTATTTTGGAAAATGAAATCGACATTTTTCTGAAAGAGGATTTACAGATTTATCAGCGTGACAGAGGCCAAGATTTTTTTCAAGGGTGGGGGTGGAGGGGTTCCAAATTTCGAATTTATTGGGCTGTAGAGATTTGCAGTTTCTCAAGACAATGGAAGTTTTGTGTCAGGGGGAGAAAGAGAGAGAGAGATAGAGAGAGAGAGAGAGAGGGGAAGCGAGGTGTGTCATCTGTTGTAACCCGTGGCAAGGTGAAAGTGTGTGTGTGTCTGTGTGTGTGACTGTTTTCAGACCAGAACAACGGGAACAACAGATCACGTGCATCCCCCGTTGTTTCGGCAAAGAGTTTTAAAGGGGGAGGGGTAGGGGAGGGGGGAGGTATTTTATATTGGGTATTTTTTGGTGTTTTGAGTAAGGTTGAGTTTTCTCTTTTCCTCTCTCTCTCTCTCTCTCTCTCTCTCTCTCTCTCTCTCTCTCTCTCCAATTCTCTCACTGTCTCTCATCCTTCTTATCCCTTTTTCCTCCACTTCTAATCACCCTTCATTACTTTCAAGCCCCCTTCCCTCCATACCCTTTCTTCCCTCTTTCTTCCCTTCCCCTCTCACTTGCTCCCTCTCTCCATTGTTCCCTCCCTTCATCCCTCACTTGTTCCCTCCCTGCCTGCCCTCTTCCCTCCCTTCCATCCCAGGTTCCGGAGGGAGTAATTTGGCTGCTGATGCTTCGTACACTTCCTTCCTCTTCTTTATCTACTCTGTTTCCCCCTCCCTTCCATCTTCTCTACCCTCCCTCTTCTTCCTCTCCCTCTCTCTCCTTCCTCTCCATCTTCCTCTCTATCACACCATTTTTTTCTTCGTAATTGGAGAGGATTTTATTTTTTATTTTTTTTTCTATATTTTTCGTGAATGTTGTTGTTGTTGCTGTTGTTGTTGTTGCTGCTGTTGTTGTTGTTCTTGCAGTTGTTGCTGTTGTTCGTGTAGGTGCTGCTGTTGCTCTTGTAGTTGTTGCTGTTGTTGTAGTTGTGTGTATAACTGTGTGTGTGTATGAACGCAGGTCCGGCTGAAGGCCCACTACCCAGGTATTCCATTAAGACTGGTCACCCACCTTTTCCCTACATACTTACAGGGATTCACTCAACATAACTAAATTCTTGGGCTACAATCAGTCGAGCACATTTCAGACACTCTGGTGATCCCCTCAATTGTATTCTCGACAATCACCGTCAGAATCGATGACAATCTTCCAGCTTAGACGTGAGGTCTCTGTTGGTCAAGGTACCCACATCGTATAGGATATCGATCTCCTCTGACGAGAAACTGGCTACTCTCTCACGACATTTTTGTCCCAGCTAGCGGTTTTATAAACCTGGTTGGGCTGTGTGCTTAGTTTTATAAATCTCGTTAAGCTGTGTTTTGGGTTTTATCTCTTTTTCAGGAGACTTCGGCCTTTTCCTGGGTTCCCGCTTAGCGCTGTACTTGAGAACCTATCCAAAGAATAACTCAAAGACAACAGAGGGTTTCCTTGTAAAAAAAACCATACCACGGGCGGGATGTGAACCCGCGGTCAGAAAGTCTCAAAACTCCAGACCGTCGCGTTAGCCAGTGGCTAACGCGACAGTCTGGAGTTTTGAGACTCTCTGACAGCGGGTTCATATCCCGCCCGTGGTATAATTTGTTTGCAATCGTGTCATTACCATTTCGTGAGTCAGGTTTCCTTGTATTTATTCCCCTGCACCTGCCACCATTGTGTTGACGGATGAACATAAGAACATAAGAATGGAGGAAGACTGCAGAAGGCTTACTGGCTCATACAAGGCAGGTCCTTATCAAAACCACCTATTCCCACAGCTACCCAAGAATTTACTCCCGTACCCACGACACCAATCAAACCCAGCTCCTCTCACTCATATATTTGTCCAATCTCCTTTGAAAGCTACCCAAGGTCCTAGCCTCGATCACCCTACTCGGAAGATTGTTCCAAGCACCCACAACTGTTCGAAAACCAGTATTTACCTATGTCCTTTTTAAACCTTGTATCTAACTTAAATCCGTTGTTTCTAGTTCTTACTTGATTCGATGACCTTAATATTTAATTAATATCGCCTTTGTCTATGTCCATCAACCACTTATACACTTCAATGATATCTCCTCTTATTCTACGTCTCTCCAGAGAGTGAAGATTCAAGGCTCTAAGTCTGTCTTCATATGGGAGATTCCTTGTACAGTGAATCATTTTGGTCATTCTTCTCTGTATGTTCTCCAGCGAATCTATATCCATCCTGTAGTAAGGAGACCAATACTGAGAGATATAATCCAAGTGAGACGTCACTAGTGATGTATAGAGCTGTAAAATAACTTTTGGACTTCTGTTACTTTTGCATCGTGATATAAATCCAAGTAATCTGTTAGCCTTATTTCGCACACTTAGGCACTGTTGACTTGGCTTTAGATTTCTGCTTACCATGACTCTCAAGTTCTTTTCACACTCTGTATGATCAAGCTCTACTTCACCTAGTTTATAACTTCGAGGGTTATTCTCGTTCCCAAGTACTAGGTCCACAGTGACCTTCATCTGCCACTTTTCAGATGAAGTTAATAATTGCAGACCAATATAATAATTCTTATAAGTAAGATACATATGCAACACACACACACACACACACACACACACACACACACAACTCATCGTTAAAGAGGAATACACCAGAAGATACAGCATCCTAGAATTCTCTCTCATCAACAAATCTATCAATTTTAACCAGAACAAACTCTACTACAACATAGCTAACCTTCTTACTAGGAAACTTTAGTTCCTGCGGTACAGGCACATAACAGGAGCGGTATACTGGATCAACATCGTGGCACAGCAGTTGGAGATGGTGTCATAGGAGGCGAGGATCCACAAGCAGGTCTACTGGCCCATGTTAGATACGTCTTACTCAAACTCAACCCTAGAGACTCTCTTAAGAATATATATTAATGTAACAAAGATACTTGTCTGACACAGTAATATCAAGCAAGCCTGGCACTGACCGCACTATCAAGACTGAGGGACTAACCACCTCGTACTCTGCACTAATACCAAGACTGAAGGACGGACCATCTTAGATTCTGCACTGGTATCAAGACCGAGGGACTGACCACCTCAGACTCTGCACTACTGCTAAGACTGAGAGACTGACAACCTCAGACACTGTTCTACTATCAAAACTGAGGGACTGGCCATCTCAGACACTACTACTATCAAGACTGAGGGACTGACCACCTCAAGTTGGAGTCCCTCTTCAGATGACATTATAATTAGATACACAGATCTATTTCTATCGTCGTCTGTCTATTCTCCCTTTCTCCCTTACCCTATTTCAACTCCTTCCTCATTCCTTCTTTAACCTCTTTTCAATTCCTTTCCTTTGCCTCCCTTTTCTTTTTCACCCCCTGCTTTCTCCCTGCCTACTTCTCCCTGCCTCTGTTCTCCAGCCTCAAAGGTAATACTGGCATCTCTTCATAGTTTCCCTGTCCTTCCCCTAGATCCATAAATTAATCCCCTAAATCCGTCATTTTCCCCGCCGCGGCCGAGGTCCCTCGAGGCGGCTGCCCAGGGCTCACAAAAGATCTTGCTGGCGGGGAAATACTGTCTCTGACAGGGAATTTCTAGGGTAGTAACTGGTGTGATATAGCGGTGGTTGTGGTGGTGATGGTAGTGGTGGTCTGTGGTGGTGGTGGTAGTGGTGGTGGTGGTAGTGGTGGTGGTGGTGGTGGTGGTAGTGGTGGTGGTGGTAGTGGTGGTGGTGGTGGTGGTTAGGGGTTTTGGTTGTGATGATGATAATGATGATACTAATGATTATAGCATGCTATGAGTATGTTACATAATATTCGGTGTATGTCACACACCCATATATACATACCTCCCGACCAGTGAACCAAGTGCTAAGAGTGTAACGAGTACTGGCCCCATCGTTATGCCAGCAACCAACCAATCACAAGAAAACCCTCCAAAACTGTGAAACGATGTGATACTCCTGTGAAGCAACCATAGCAGACTTACCTTCCCTACTGGTCGCTACTGTTCTTACAGTGTCTTGTGCTTGCATTCGCCTCACTGTACATAACTGTAAATACTGTACATAGACTATACATATACTGTTTAGGTGAAGGATGTGCAATCACTTACTCTGCTGCCTGTTTGCTTCTTCCTAAGTGTTTATCATGCTACTGCCAGGTGTACAGGCCAATAGCCTACACCTATGTTTGTAATAATAATAATAATAATAATAATAATAATAATAATAATAATAATAATAATAATAATAATAATAATAATGATGATGATGACACTGGTGGTGGATTAGTAATGATAATAATGATAATGACGATAATAATGACTATGCTGATGATGATGATAATGATAGGTACGAACATGACACATCAGACGTACACATATGCTAATATTAGAGGTAAAAACTACACAGGTGTTTGAGTGTACCTTGATTAATCTAATTAACAGGTGTTTACACACACACACACGTATGTGTGTGTGTGTGTGTGTGTGTGTGTGTGTGTGTGTGTGTGTGTGTATACTCACCTAATTGTGGTTGCTGGGGTCAAGTTACAGCTCCTTGCCCCGCCTCCTCGTTGGTCGCTACTAGGTCACTCTCCCTGCTCCGTGAGCTTTATCATACCTCTTCTTAAACCTATGCATGGATCCTGCCTCCACTACATCACTCTCCAGATTCTTCCACTTCCTGACAACTCTGTGACTGAAGAAGTACATCCTAACATCCCTGTAAGTCATCTGAATCTTCAACTTCCGGTTGTGACCCCTTGTTGCTGTGTCCCATCTCTGGAACATTCCGTCTCTGTCCACCTTGTCAATTCCTCTCATTATTTTATGTGTTATCATGTTCTCCCTGTCCCTCTTGTTCGTCAGGTTTAGTTCCCTCTACTCACACTAGTTTCCTCAGCTCCGGGACTAGTGTGGCATGCTAAGATATGACCTGTACACCTTGCCATAATTGCACTATGGCAAGGTGTACAGGTCATATCTACTCCTGTGCTCGTAATAACTAGTCTTGTTGCAAACCTTTGTACTTTCTCTAATTTCTTGACATGTTTGACCAGGTGTGGGTTCCATACGGGTGCTGCATATTCCAATATGGGCCTGACTTACACGGTGCACAGTGTCGTGAATGACAATGTGCCCGTATGCTGCAGCAGTTATTTAGTTGATGTGCTCACCCTGAGATCATTTTCCTTGAGTGAGTTTTACAGCCTCTGACGTCAGGCTGTACTCCGTCTGCGGTATTCTTTGTCTTTCCCCAAGCTTCACAACCTTGTACTTCGTGGGGTTAAACTCCGGACCAAGCTAGTAGCCTGTAAGATCCCTTTCTAGGCTTACCTGATCCTCGTCCGCTTTTATTCTCCTCATTAGTTTCACATCGTCTGCAAACAGGGACACCTCTGAATCTGTCCCTTCCGTCATGTCATTCACATATACAAGAAACAGCACCGGACCTAGGACTGACCCTTGTGGAACCCCACTCGACACATGCGCCCACTCTAACACCTCGTCTCGTACTAACACTCGTTGTTTCCTTCCTGTCAGGTATTCATTGATTCACCGCAGTACTTTCCCTGCTATTCCTGCCTGCTCCTCTAGCTTTTCAACCAGTCTCTTGTGTGGTACTGTTTACCTGGAGTTTACCTGGAGAGAGTTCCGGGGGTCAACGCCCCCGCGGCCCGGTCTGAGACCAGGCCTTCTTACAGTCCAAGAAGATGCAGTCTACCCATTCCTCTCTCTCTCTCCCTCGTGTCTTACTTCTGTTACCCTGTCATAAAACTCCAATAGTTTTTTTTTTTTTTTGTGTGTGTGTGTGTGTGTGTGTGTGTGTGTGTGTGTGTGTGTGTGTGTGTGTGTGTGTGTGTGTGTGAGTGTGGATGTACTCACCTAATTGTGGTTGCAGGGGTCGATTCATGGTTCCTGGCCCCGCCTCTTCACTGGTCGCTAGTGTGTGTGTGTGTGTATTCGGTGCATCCTCATTCTCTCTCTCTCTCTCTCTCTCTCTCTCTCTCTCTTTCTCTTCCCTTCTGTCTTTTTCCCTTCCCCCTCTTTCTTCGTACCCTCCTCTGCCTTCCCCTTCCACTACCTCACCCCCTTCCCCTCCTTCATCTTTCTTCTTCATTCCCTTCTCCTTGTTTCTCTCCTCTCCTCCCCACACCCACCCCCACCCCCACCCCTCCCCCTTTCCCCCCTCCCCGAGATCCACAAATAACAGCAATAAACGTCTCCTACACGCCCGAAATAAGCCATGACTGTCTAATGTCTAAAGCATAACCTTCCCAGACATACCCCCCCATTCCACTCCCCCTCCCTCTAAACCCCCTTCTCCTCCCCCTTTTCTCCCTTCCATCTCCTCCTCCTCTCCCGAAACCACCCATCCCTCTCAACTCACCCCCCCCGGCACCCACGAAGGAGGGTGGTGGTGGTCCCCCGGAACCCCCGGCTTGAGAACCGGGGGTTTCCGGGGGTTCTAGCATAGGGTAACCCCAGCATAAACTACAACAAAACACTAACGTCCCCTTCTTGGGATATTCACATATTTCCAAGGAGGAAGAATACATTCCCAGGGGGATACATTTCCTAGGGGGATACATTTCCCAGTGGGATACATTTCCTGGGGGATACATTCCCCTCTTTTTCTTATTTACTCTTTTGGTTATATCAGAGTGGGCATTAGCATATTCTCATGGCACAGAATTTGCATATTCTTGGGTATAATGTTCCATTTTCGTGGTAGCAGTGTGTTTATATATATATATATATATATATATATATATATATATATATATATATGTACATATATATATATATATGTACATATATATATATATATATATATATATATATATATATATATATATATATATATATATATATATATATATATATTTATTTATTTTTTTATTTATATATATATATATATATATATATATATATATATATATATATATATATATATATATATATATATATATATATATATATATATATATATATTAAATTCTTTACCTCCTTATTAATTTGTTCTCACTCGTTTTTACCACTCACCCCTCACCCCTTACCTCATCACCCCTCTCCATTACCCCTCAGTATGAGGGGAAGATGTTAGTGGGTGGTGTCGCAGGGTATAAGTCGTAGCAAGAGAGGGTAATTAACTCAGGTCTAATTGGTCATCAGGAAGTCCGCTTGTTTCACTCTCAGGAAACGAGCACTGGTGAGGGTAGAGGGGATGGTGATTTATGGTGGTGGTGGTGGTAGTAGTAGTAGTGGTGGTGGTTGTAGTGGTAGTAGTAGTAGTGGTGGTGGTTGTAGTGGTAGTAGTAGTAGTAGCAGTAGTGTTGGTAGTGGTGGTGGTGGTGGTAGTGGTGGTGGTTGTAGTGGTAGTAGTAGTAGCAGTAGTGTTCGTAGTGGTGGTGGTGGTGGTGGTGGTTGTAGTGGTAGTAGTAGTAGTGATGGTAGTAGTGATGGTAGTAGTAGTGGTAGTAGTGGTGGTAGTAGTGGTGGTAGTAGTGGTAGTAGTAGTGATGGTAGTAGTAGTGGTAGTGGTGGTAGTAGTAGTAGTGGTGGTGGTTGTAGTGGTAGTAGTAGTAGTGGTGGTAGTAGTGATGGTAGTAGTAGTGGTAGTAGTGGTGGTAGTAGTAGCAGTAGTGTTGGTAGTGGTGGTGGTGGTGGTGGTAGTGGTGGTGGTTGTAGTAGTGGTGGTGGTTGTAGTGGTAGTAGTAGTAGCAGTAGTGTTGGTAGTGGTGGTGGTGGTGGTGGTAGTGGTGGTGGTTGTAGTAGTGGTGGTGGTTGTAGTGGTAGTAGTAGTAGCAGTAGTGTTGGTAGTGGTGGTGGTGGTGGTAGTGGTGGTGGTTGTAGTGGTAGTAGTAGTGGTGATAGTAGGGGTGGTAGTAGTGGTGGTTGTAGTGGTGGTAGTGGTGGTGGTGATAGTGGTGGTGGTGGTGGTAGTAGTGGTGGTAGTAATGGTGATAGTAGGGGTGGTAGTAGTGGTGGTTGGGGTGTTGTTGTCTGATGACGTAAGAGAAGAAACAAGAGGGATGTACATAATAATAATAATAATAATAATAATAATAATAATAAGAAGAAGAAGAAGAAGAAGAAGAAGAAGAAGAAGAAGAATTATAATAAGAAGAGAAAGAAGTCGAATAACAAGACTAGGAATAAGAAGATGACTAAGAAAAAGAATACTAAGAAGAGGACTAAGAAGACTAAGAAACAGACTAAGAAGCAAACTTAGAAACAGACTAAGAAACATACTAAGAAACAGACTAAGAAACAGACTAAGAAACAGACTAAGAAACAGACTAAGAAACAGACTAAGAAACAAACTTAGAAACAGACTAAGAAACAGACTAAGAAGCAAACTTAGAAACAGACTAAGAAACAGACTAAGAAGCAGACTTAGAAACAGACTAAGAAACAGACTAAGAAACAAACTTAGAAACAGACTAAGAAACAGACTAAGAAGCAAACTTAGAAACAGACTAAGAAACAGACTAAGAAACAGACTAAGAAACAGACTAAGAAACAGACTAAGAAACAGACTAAGAAACAAACTTAGAAACAGACTAAGAAACAGACTAAGAAGCAAACTTAGAAACAGACTAAGAAACAGACTAAGAAGCAAACTTAGAAACAGACTAAGAAACAGACTAAGAAACAAACTTAGAAACAGACTAAGAAACAGACTAAGAAGCAAACTTAGAAACAGACTAAGAAACAGACTAAGAAACAGACTAAGAAACAGACTAAGAAACAGACTAAGAAACAAACTTAGAAACAGACTAAGAAACAGACTAAGAAACAGACTAAGAAACATACTAAGAAACAGACTAAGAAACAGACTAAGAAACAAACTTAGAAACAGACTAAGAAACAGACTAAGAAACAGACTAAGAAACAAACTTAGAAACAGACTAAGAAACAGACTAAGAAACAGACTAAGAAACAGACTAAGAAACAGACTAAGAAACAGACTAAGAAACAAACTTAGAAACAGACTAAGAAACAGACTAAGAAACAGACTAAGAAACAGACTAAGAAACAGACTAAGAAACAGACTAAGAAACAGACTAAGAAGCAAACTTAGAAACAGACTAAGAAACAGACTAAGAAACAGACTAAGAAACAGACTAAGAAACAGACTAAGAAGCAAACTTAGAAACAGACTAAGAAACAGACTAAGAAACAGACTAAGAAACAGACTAAGAAGCAAACTTAGAAACAGACTAAGAAACAGACTAAGAAACAGACTAAGAAGCAGACTAAGAAACAGACTAAGAAGCAGACTAAGAAACAGACTAAGAAGCAGACTAAGAAGCAGACTAAGAAGCAGACTTAGAAACAGACTAAGAAGCAGACTAAGAAACAGACTAAGAAGCAGACTAAGAAACAGACTAAGAAGCAGACTTAGAAACAGACTAAGAAGCAGACTAAGAAACAGACTAAGAAGCAGACTAAGAAGCAGACTAAGAAACAGACGAAGAAACAGACTAAGAAGCAGACTAAGAAACAGACTAAGAAACAGACTAAGAAACAGACTAAGAAACAGACTAAGAAATAGACTAAGAAACAGACTAAGAAACAGACTAAGAAACAGACTAAGAAACAGATTAAGAAACGGACTAAGAAACAGGCTAAGAAGCAGACTTAGAAACAGACTAAGAAGCAGACTAAGAAACAGACTAAGAAGCAGACTAAGAAGCAGACTAAGAAACAGACTAAGAAACAGACTAAGAAATAGACTAAGAAACAGACTAAGAAACAGACTAAGAAACAGACTAAGAAACAGACTAAGAAACAGACTAAGAAACAGACTAAGAATCAGTCAGTGACTAAGACTAACCTAGCAAGACTCAGTCATCAATTGTCTCACAAAATTCGTTCATCATCAATTTGTTAGCGCAGTTTTTTATGAATTTAAAACCTGCTTGTTAAGGGCCCTCGCTAACAAGGGCAAATTCTCAACGCTGATTGGATACGCTCTAATTAATTCTCAACGCTGATTGGCCATTCGGCGTTGTGTTAGCAACGGTGGGAGACGCTGATTGGTGCGTTGTTCTTGTTGTTGAGTTGAAATGATGTTATGGGGGTTGTTGACACGCCCACACGCCCATGTTCACACACGCCCACGTTCACACCCGCCCACGTTCACACATGCCCACGTTCACACACACGATCACGGTCACACACACGCCCACGTTCACACACACGCCCATGTTCACACACGCCCACGTTCACACACGCCCACGTTCACACACGCCCACGTTCACACACGCCCACGTTCACACACGCCCACGTTCACACACGCCCACGTTCACACACGCCCACGTTCACACACGCCCACGTTCACACACACGCCCACGTCCACATACACCCACGTTCACACACGCCCACGTTCACACACGCCCACGTTCACACACGCCCACGTTCACACACGCCCACGTTCACACACACGCCCACATCCACACACCCACGTTCACACACGCCCACGTTCACACACGCCCACGTTCACACACGCCCACGTTCACACACGCCCACGTTCACACACGCCCACGTTCACACACGCCCACGTTCACACACGCCCACGTTCACACACACGCCCACGTCCACATACACCCACGTTCACACATGCCCACGTTCACACACGCCCACGTTCACACACGCCCACGTTCACACACGCCCACGTTCACACACGCCCACGTTCACACATGCCCACGTTCACACACGCCCACGTTCACACACGCCCACGTTCACACACGCCCACGTTCACACACGCCCACGTTCACACACGCCCACGTTCACACACGCCCACGTTCACACATGCCCACGTTCACACACGCCCACGTTCACACACGCCCACGTTCACACACGCCCACGTTCACACACGCTCACGTTCACACACGCCCACGTTCACACACGCCCACGTTCACACACGCCCACGTTCACACACGCCCACGTTCACACATGCCCAAGTTCACACACGCCCACGTTCACACATGCCCACGTTCACACACGCCCACGTTCACACATTCCCACGTTCACACACTCCCACGTTCACACACGCCCACGTTCACACACGCCCACGTTCACACACGCCCACGTTCACACACGCCCACGTTCACACATGCCCACGTTCACACACGCCCTCGTCCACACACACCCACACCAACATCCAATCACACACTCACGCCCACACGCCCACACCTTCGCCCATGCTGACTGGTGCTACTGGTGGTACTAATTCTCTTCTTTAATTCCCTCTCCTCTTTAATTCCCCTTTCTCTTTTATTCCCTTTCCTCTTTTATTTCCATTTCCTCTTTTTTCCTTCTAATCTTTTATTCCTTCTCTTCTTTCCCATATCTATCTCCCCTCATCCTCTCTCTCCCTCCCTACTCTTCCCTCCCTTCATGTACCTCTTTCCCTCCACTCATCCTCTCCCCTCTTTTCCTCCCCCTCACCAACCTCTCTCCTACCCTCCCCTCCCCTCTCCTCCCCTCCCCTCTCCCCACTCAACATAAACGCCCCACTCGTTTACCTACTAAACGACGCCAGTCTGGAAGCGAACTGCGCCATTGGCCGCCTCATAATTGCTCGTTAATTGACCATTGAACGTTCCTGAGCCCACCCGTTAGCTGCTCATTGAACGTTCCTGAACGAATTCGTTAATCGTTCATTGAACGTTTCTGGGCCAATCAGAGAACAATTTGCCATTGATTTTAAAGTTTTTGAAGAGCTAAACATTCTTAGTTTTGCCAGTTATCTTGGGAGATAGATACTTTATATATATTTTATATATATATATATATATATATATATATATATATATATATATATATATATATATATATATATATATATATATATATATATATATATATATATATATATATATATGGCACTAGATGAACTGCGTTGTAGCACTGGACATTGTTGGCACTTTCGACCGAGTATGGCACCAGGGACTCTTGCCAAAACTACAGGCACTAGGAGTCTCTGGCTCTGCTCTACACCTCCTCAGTGATTACCTTCAAGGTACATCTCTAAGAGTAGTTCTCAATGAAAGAAAGTCACCAAGACACTTAATCGGTA
>NC_091349.1:8443789-8446289 GCF_038502225.1 Cherax quadricarinatus
TTTCCCCCTTCCCCCTCCTCTCTTTCCTCCCCTTTTCTCCCCTCCATTAACTGACTTCAGAATCCGAAATTTGATATGAATTTCTTAAATTATTATTTTAGTCCAAAATTTTGAGAATATCACGGCACATTTATATATATATATATATATATATATATATATATATATATATATATATATATATATATATATATATATATATATATATATATATATATACATGTATATATATATATGTCACTAAGACCACCTAGAACATCACTAACACCATGAAAATATAAACACATATGCAGTATAATGTAATCATTTATTGACAACGTTTCGCCCACACAGTGGGTTTTTTCAAGTCACAAACAGATCTACACGCAGCTCCCCAGTCATACCTCGACGTTACATCATTGCTCTTAAAGGTTTAGCAGAAGACACAACCATCAGGGTCACCACCGCTGATAACGGAGGTGGTGTTGTTATCATGAACACTGACGACTACAGGAACAAAATGCTCAACCTACTTAATGACCCAGATACCTACAAACCTCTCACAACTAACCAAGTGGACAACCTTACTAAAATCTTTCTTCAAAGGACTCGCAGCATTCTGAGGAACTCAGAACAAGGAAAGAAACTTCTGCACACCATACCCAGCAACCCCAGACCTGCCAGAATGTACGGCCTGCCAAAAACTCACAAGCCTCGTATCCCATTGAGGCCCATATCTTCGGGAATAGGCAGTGCTCTTCACCAACTCTCAGGAATTCTCGCAAAACACCTCTCTAAACTCTTGAGCACTATCAGTCCAGCACATCTCAAACACTTCGGTGATCTTCTCAATCGCATTCGCAACATCAACATCAGGAACAAGAAACTTTCCAGCCTTGACGTAACTTCCCTATTCACCAAAGTACCTACTACACAAGCCATCGATCTCTTGCGCAGGAAAATTGACGATTCACTTGATCTTCCTATTCCAGCCAGCGATTTCATCGACCTTGTTGAACTATGTGCTGGCTTTACGTGTTTCTCTTTCGAAAATCACCTCTTTCAGCAGACTTTTGGACTACCCATGGGTTCGCCACTCAGTGCAGTCCTGGCGAACCTATACATGGAACATCTAGAAGACGAGCGTTTCTCCACCATTATTCCTTCGTCTGTCACCTGGCTCCGTTATGCTGACGACATTCTCCTCATAACTCCCAGGCGCTTCAACGTTCAAGCTCTCCAAGACAAGCTCAACCAGGTCGAGCCTTCAATCCAGTTCACACTTGAAGAAGAAGTCGACAACACTCTTCCTTTCCTTGATGTTCTTCTCTGCAAAGCTGACCATGAACTTCGTTTTACAGTCTATCGAAAACCCACCAACCAACACGATCTTCTCCACTTCTACTCTCACCACGACACCAAAACTAAACGTGGTGTAATTATAGGCTTCTTTCTGCGCGCACTCAGAATCTGTAGCAATGAGTTTCTTGAGGAAGAATGCACTATAATTGAACAAGTATTTTCTAAACTCCACTATCCTCGTCACTTCATCAGAGACTGCAGACGACGGGCATTAAACATCTTCAACACACCCAAAGACACTGCCGGGAAGAGATACATAGTCCTCCCCACTAACTCCATTGCCAAACACGTTTCCAACATCTTTTCCAATATCTTATTCCAAGTATCTACCTCCACAACCACGACCATCAAGGACATTACCAGTAATAAACAGGACAAGCTTCCATCCTCTGCAGGGGTATACATAATCCCTTATAATGACTGCAGCAAATTATACGTGGGCGAAACATCAAGAGACCTCCAAACACGTATTTCAGAACACCAATACGCAAGCAGGTCTGACGATCCAAGGAATGCCTGTGTACAACACCATAATTCACACAACCATTTAATCAACTACAGAAACTCAAGACTTATCGCCACAGAAGACAACACTCAATACCGAAGAATCCTGGAATCATCGCTTATCTCTATATCCGACAACTTCAACCAGAACAACGGCTTCTATAACAGCTCAACCACTCGCCAAGAAACTTCTTCATCACTATCCCACATAAGAACATATGAATGGAGGAACACTGCAGAAGGTCTACTCATATACTTATCCAATCTTTCTTCCAAGATTTTAGACTCTTTAACCCCACTCGGTAGAACATCACATGAAGCATTCTCAACCTGACTATAAATAATCACGTACGTTCCACCCAGGCACATCTGTTTGTGACTTGAAAAAGCCCACTGTGTGGGCGAAACGTTGTCAGTAAAGGATCACATTATACTGCATATGTATCTATATTTCCATTTTGTCGGTATTTTATACCATTTATTTCAATCACTAACACCACCTATAACATCACTAACACCACCTATAACATCACTAACACCACCTATAACATCACTAAGACCATCTATAACATCACTAACACCACTTATAACACCACTAACATCACTAACACCACCTATAACACCACTAACATCAACTACAACACCACCTATAACA
>NC_091349.1:8453789-8458789 GCF_038502225.1 Cherax quadricarinatus
GAAAAAAATAACTCATTGTCTTTCCTAGATGTTTTAATTATTAAAGTTAACAATTATTTTAAATTTTAAATTTACAGAAAACCTATAAATAACTGTTCCTATGTACACTATTATTAACTTTACATATTTGTAGTCCAGAGTTCATAGATGAAGAAATATCCAAAATTTATGAAATAGCTAATGATCTGAAATATCCAAGAAACGTAATTGACAAATCTTTTAAAATTGCTAGAAATAATTTTTACAATCCAAAAAGGGACAACCAGCCTTATTCAACTAAAAATATGTTGGTTCTCTCTTACCATCAAAACTTGCTTGATATTTCTTCTCTTCTTAAGACTTTTAATATCAAAGTTGTATTTAAAAATCTTGATACAGTAAAAAAACTTTTGATAAAGAATTCCCCCAAAATGCTGATGGATGTGTCTATAAGATTCCTTGTAAAATTTGCGATAAAGTTTATTACGATCAAACTGGTAAAAGTCTCGAACTAAGATTAAAACAACATAAATATAGCATTAGAACTGGACAAGATTCCAATGTTCTATTTAATCATGTGAGAGATTTTAACCATCCAGTTGATTTTCAAAAAGTTGAGAAAGTAGTATCAAGCAAGTCCATGGTTGACAGGAATATAATTGAATCTTGTTTCATAAAAAGCAGTTTTGACAATAATATGAATATTTCCTTTGGTTTATATAAATTGGATTCATTTATAATTAATAAAATTTGGGAACAATATAAGATACATTAGACAAATTTTTGAGTAGACTATAAGCTGTGTTTGGCAGATCACTAACTACCTACCTACATCATAACAAAAACGTCAGGTGTTGTGGGGTGGCAGCGAGGTGTAGTATCGTCCTTTTATGCCTTCCTGTTAACTTTTTATTTTTATAGTTCCTTGATAATGTGAGAAGTCACGAAAGCGCTTGGAATTTCACTATTTTTCCACAGTGGTTATTATATATATATATATATATATATATATATATATATATATATATATATATATATATATATATATATATATATATATATATATATATAAGTGGATAAAAAGGCTTCAAGGAAGAATATTTGGATTTCTTCCTGAAGCCATTTGAATATTCCACTTCCCCTACCACCCCATCTATATATATATATATATATATATATATATATATATATATATATATATTAATATATATATATATATATATATATATATATATATATATATATATATATATATATATATATATATATATATATATATATATATATATATATATATATATATATATATATATATATATATATATATATATATATATATATATATATATATTATTTATTTTTATTTTTTTTTTATTATCACACCGGCCGATTCCCACCAAGGCAGGGTGGCCCGAAAAAGAAAAACTTTCACCATCATTCACTCCATCACTGTCTTGCCAGAAGGGTGCTTTACACTACAGTTTTTAAACTGCAACATTAACACCCCTCCTTCAGAGTGCAGGCACTGTACTTCCCATCTCCAGGACTCAAGTCCGGCCTGCCGGTTTCCCTGAATCCCTTCATAAATGTTACTTTGCTCACACTCCAACAGCACGTCAAGTATTAAAAACCATTTGTCTCCATTCACTCCTATCAAACACGCTCATGCATGCCTGCTGGAAGTCCAAGCCCCTCGCACACAAAACCTCCTTTACCCCCTCCCTCCAACCCTTCCTAGGCCGACCCCTACCCCGCCTTCCTTCCACTACAGACTGATACACTCTTGAAGTCATTCTGTTTCGCTCCATTCTCTCTACATGTCCGAACCACCTCAACAACCCTTCCTCAGCCCTCTGGACAACAGTTTTGGTAATCCCGCACCTCCTCCTAACTTCCAAACTACGAATTCTCTGCATTATATTCACACCACACATTGCCCTCAGACATGACATCTCCACTGCCTCCAGCCTTCTCCTCGCTGCAACATTCATCACCCACGCTTCACACCCATATAAGAGCGTTGGTAAAACTATACTCTCATACATTCCCCTCTTTGCCTCCAAGGACAAAGTTCTTTGTCTCCACAGACTCCTAAGTGCACCACTCACTCTTTTTCCCTCATCAATTCTATGATTCACCTCATCTTTCATAGACCCATCCGCTGACACGTCCACTCCCAAATATCTGAATACGTTCACCTCCTCCATACTCTCTCCCTCCAATCTGATATTCAATCTTTCATCACCTAATCTTTTTGTTATCCTCATAACCTTACTCTTTCCTGTATTCACCTTTAATTTTCTTCTTTTGCACACCCCTACCAAATTCATCCACCAATCTCTGCAACTTCTCTTCAGAATCTCCCAAGAGCACAGTGTCATCAGCAAAGAGCAGCTGTGACAACTCCCACTTTGTGTGTGATTCTTTATCTTTTAACTCCACGCCTCTTGCCAAGACCCTCGCATTTACTTCTCTTACAACCCCATCTATAAATATATTAAACAACCACGGTGACATCACACATCCTTGTCTAAGGCCTACTTTTACTGGGAAAAAATTTCCCTCTTTCCTACATACTCTAACTTGAGCCTCACTATCCTCGTAAAAACTCTTCACTGCTTTCAGTAACCTACCTCCTACACCATACACTTGCAACATCTGCCACATTGCCCCCCTATCCACCCTGTCATACGCCTTTTCCAAATCCATAAATGCCACAAAGACCTCTTTAGCCTTATCTAAATACTGTTCACTTATATGTTTCACTGTAAACACCTGGTCCACACACCCCCTACCTTTCCTAAAGCCTCCTTGTTCATCTGCTATCCTATTCTCCGTCTTACTCTTAATTCTTTCAATTATAACTCTACCATACACTTTACCAGGTACACTCAACAGACTTATCCCCCTATAATTTTTGCACTCTCTTTTATCCCCTTTGCCTTTATACAAAGGAACTATGCATGCTCTCTGCCAATCCCTAGGTACCTTACCCTCTTCCATACATTTATTAAATAATTGCACCAACCACTCCAAAACTATATCCCCACCTGCTTTTAACATTTCTATCTTTATCCCATCAATCCCGGCTGCCTTACCCCCTTTCATTTTACCTACTGCCTCACGAACTTCCCCCACACTCACAACTGGCTCTTCCTCACTCCTACAAGATGTTATTCCTCCTTGCCCTATACACGAAATCACAGCTTCCCTATCTTCATCAACATTTAACAATTCCTCAAAATATTCCTTCCATCTTCCCAATACCTCTAACTCTCCATTTAATAACTCTCCTCTCCTATTTTTAACTGACAAATCCATTTGTTCTCTAGGCTTTCTTAACTTGTTAATCTCACTCCAAAACTTTTTCTTATTTTCAACAAAATTTGTTGATAACATCTCACCCACTCTCTCATTTGCTCTCTTTTTACATTGCTTCACCACTCTCTTAACTTCTCTCTTTTTCTCCATATACTCTTCCCTCCTTGCATCACTTCTACTTTGTAAAAACTTCTCATATGCTAACTTTTTCTCCCTTACTACTCTCTTTACATCATCATTCCACCAATCGCTCCTCTTCCCTCCTGCACCCACTTTCCTGTAACCACAAACTTCTGCTGAACACTCTAACACTACATTTTTAAACCTACCCCATACCTCTTCGACCCCATTGCCTATGCTCTCATTAGCCCATCTATCCTCCAATAGCTGTTTATATCTTACCCTAACTGCCTCCTCTTTTAGTTTATAAACCTTTACCTCTCTCTTCCCTGATGCTTCTATTCTCCTTGTATCCCATCTACCTTTTACTCTCAGTGTAGCTACAACTAGAAAGTGATCTGATATATCTGTGGCCCCTCTATAAACATGTACATCCTGAAGTCTACTCAACAGTCTTTTATCTACCAATACATAATCCAACAAACTACTGTCATATATATATATATATATATATATATATATATATATATATATATATATATATATATATATATATATATATATATATATATAAGAGATTGTAAAAATTATAGAGGAATAAGTTTACTGAGTATACCAGGAAAAGTATACGGTAGGGTTATAATTGAAAGAATTAGAGGTAAGACAGAATGTAGGATTGCGGTTGAGCAAGGAGGTTTCAGAGTGGGTAGGGGATGTGTAGATCAAGTGTTTACATTGAAGCATATATGTGAACAGTATTTAGATAAAGGTAGGGAAGTTTTTATTGCATTTATGGATTTAGAAAAGGCATATGATAGAGTGGATAGAGGAGCAATGTGGCAGATGTTGCAAGTTTATGGAATAGGTGGTAAGTTACTAAATGCTGTAAAGAGCTTTTATGAGGATAGTGAGGCTCAGGTTAGGGTGTGTAGAAGAGAGGGAGAATACTTCCCGGTAAAAGTAGGTCTTAGACAGGGATGTGTAATGTCACCATGGTTGTTTAATATATTTATAGATGGGGTTGTAAAAGTAGTAAATGCTAGGGTGTTCGGGAGAGGGGTGGGATTAAATTATGGGGAATCAAATTCAAAATGGGAATTGACACAGTTACTTTTTGCTGATGATACTGTGCTTATGGGAGATTCTAAAGAAAAAATTGCAAAGGTTAGTGGATGAGTTTGAGAATGTGTGTAAAGGTAGAAAGTTGAAAGTGAACATAGAAAAGAGTAAGGTGATGAGAGTATCAAATGATTTAGATAAAGAAAAATTGGATATCAAATTGGGGAGGAGGAGTATGGAAGAAGTGAATGTTTTCAGATACTTGGGAGTTGACGTGTCAGCGGATGGATTTATGAAGGATGAGGTGAATCATAGAATTGATGAGGGAAAAAAGGTGAGTGGTGCGTTGAGGTATATGTGGAGTCAAAAAACGTTATCTATGGAGGCAAAGAAGGGAATGTATGAAAGTATAGTAGTACCAACACTCTTATATGGATGTGAAGCTTGGGTGGTAAATGCAGCAGCGAGGAGACGGTTGGAGGCAGTGGAGATGTCCTGTCTAAGGGCAATGTGTGGTGTAA
>NC_091349.1:8463789-8468789 GCF_038502225.1 Cherax quadricarinatus
CTTTCTCCTCCTCCCCCTCCTCCTCCTCCTCCTCCTTCTCCTCTTTCTTCTATATCTCTTCTTCCTCCAACTATTATTACTGTTACTACTACTGCTCTTCTTCTTCTTCATTCTCCTTCTCCTCGTTCTTCTATTCCTCTTCTTCTTCCTCTTTCTACTGCTACTAATACTACTACTCAATATCCTCCTTCTAATATTGTTACTCTCCTCCTCCTCCTCCTCCTTCTCCTTCTACTTCTCTTCCTCCTCCTCTTCTTCCTACTACCACCACTACTCTTCCTTTCTCCTAGTCCATCTCTTCTTCCTGGCCTTCTTTTACTTCTTACTTTCTCGTCTCCATCTTTTTTTCATATGCTTCACACTCTTTCTTTCTCTTCTCGAGGGAAAACTGAAGTTTCGTAATGCAAATAATAATACTTGGATGCTGTAGATTCCTTCATTAACCAAAACGTTTTGTCCAGCGTCCTATATTAAGCCAGTAGAGAATACACGAGAGTCTGGCGTATATAAATGAAGGATTGTGTATAGGAGTACCATAGTGTGAGCGCCTTCCTGTGTGTAATCCTAAACCAGCCTTAGGATAGCTTGCTTGATGTGTGTGTGTGTGTGTGTGTGTGTGTGTGTGTGTGTGTGTGTGTGTGTGTGTGTGTGTGTGTGTGTGTGTGTGTGTGTGTGTGTGTTTGTGTGTGAGTGATGGATGATGTATGTGACAGAGACTGACTACTAATTTCAGGATGAGGGAAATGTGGGATTTGGCTCCATGGATAATTACCTCACCTGTAGGTGCAGCTTTCTGATTCAGAGCTTCACAAGCATCGAGAGGGTTAACAGTGTATCAGAATCTTAATGTCTGTATCTGTGAGAGCTCTCAGATTTCCACACTCACAATCTTCTGGTGTGTAATATATTCCAATATGATGCAAATGGTTTAGAAAAAAACAATAAGTGTGCAACATTTGGAAATCTTTCTTCCCAAATGTTGCACAAGATTCTTGCTTAGCCTGGTGCATGTGGTGCGTTTCACAGGGGCACAAGTGCACTGCAACGAGACTTGTAAGGAGAGTTAAACCTGACGACATCACTAGAGGACCGAAGTACCAGAGGAGATACGTTTACGACGTACAAAATACTGAAATGAATTGACAGGATGGAGAGGCAGCTTGTGTATGTGGGAGGCGGATATCAGGTACACGAGGGCACAACTGGTTGAGTCCACAGGGAGGCCGGGCGACACTTTTTCAGCCTTAGAGTGGTCAGAAAGTGGAATGACCTGAACAGTGAAGTGGTAGAGGTAGGATCCATACACAGCTTTAAGAATAGGTATAATAGTGTTTTCATCCAGCCAGGAGAGAATGAACCCAGTAAAAAGAGAAGGGTCCAGGAGCTGAGGCTCAACGTAGTCAGTAAAGCATTTTTTTATAACTCTGTGTTTGTTTCTCATCTCAGATATAAGTACCAAGTTGTTGTTGTTGTTGTTGTTGTTGTTGTTGTTGTTGTTATTGTTGTTGTTGTTGTCTATGTTGTTGTTTATGATGTTGTTCATGTTGGTGTTGTTGTTCATGTTGTTGCACCATTTTTGTTGCTTCTGTACAGATGTTGGCGAAGATTGTGGCAACACTACAGGTGTTGACTTGAGAATATGACAACACTGCAGGTGTTGACTTGACAGCATGACAACACTACAGGTGTTGACTTGACAGCATGACAACACTACAGGTGTTGACTTGAGAATATGACAACACTGCAGGTGTTGAATTGACAGCATGACAACACTACAGGTATTGACTTGACAGCATGACAGCACTGCAGGTGTTGACTTGAGAATATGGCAACACTGCAGGTGTTGACTAGAGAATATGACAACACTGCAGGTGTTGACTTGACAGCATGACAACACTACAGGTGTTGACTTGACAGCATGACAACACTACAGGTGTTGACTTGAGAATATGGCAACACTGCAGGTGTTGACTAGAGAATATGACAACACTGCAGGTGTTGACTTGACAGCATGACAACACTACAGGTGTTGACTTGACAGCATGACAACACTACAGGTGTTGACTTGACAGCATGACAACACTACAGGTGTTGACTTGACAGCATGACAACACTACAGGTGTTGACTTGACAGCATGACAACACTACAGGTGTTGACTTGAGAATATGGCAACACTGCAGGTGTTGACTAGAGAATATGACAACACTGCAGGTGTTGACTTGACAGCATGACAACACTACAGGTGTTGACTTGACAGCATGACAACACTACAGGTGTTGACTTGACAGCATGACAACACTACAGGTGTTGACTTGAGAATATGGCAACACTGCAGGTGCTGACTAGAGATTATGGCAATACTACAGGTGTTGACGCACACACACATACACACACACATACACACACACAGACACACAGACACACACACACACACACACACACACACACACACACACACACACACACACACACACACACACATACACACATGCACACACACACACACGCATACACACACACACACACACACACACGCACACACACATACACACACACACACACACACACACAGGCAGAACTACAAAGGGATCTGGACAGGCTGCAGACCTGGTCCAGCAATTGGCTCCTGGAGTTCAATCCCACCAAGTGCAAAGTCATGAAGATTGGGGAAGGGCAAAGAAGGCCGCAGACGGAGTACAGTCTAGGGGGTCAGAGACTACAAACCTCAATCAAGGAAAAAGATCTTGGGGTGAGTATAACACCAGGCACATCTCCTGAAGCGCACATCAGCCAAATAACTGCTGCAGCATATGGGCGCCTAGCAAACCTCAGAACAGCATTCCGACATCTTAATAAGGAATCATTCAGGACCCTGTACACCGTGTACGTTAGGCCCATATTGGAGTATGCGGCACCAGTTTGGAACCCACACCTAGCCAAGCACGTGAAGAAACTAGAGAAAGTGCAAAGGTTTGCAACAAGACTAGTCCCAGAGCTAAGAGGTATGTCTTACGAGGAGAGGTTAAGGGAAATCAACCTGACGACACTGGAGGACAGGAGAGATAGGGGGGACATGATAACGACATACAAAATACTGAGAGGAATTGACAAGGTGGACAAAGACAGGATGTTCCAGAGATTGGACACAGTAACAAGGGGACACAGTTGGAAGCTGAAGACACAGATGAATCACAGGGATGTTAGGAAGTATTTCTTCAGCCACAGAGTAGTCAGTAAGTGGAATAGTTTGGGAAGCGATGTAGTGGAGGCAGGATCCATACATAGCTTTAAGCAGAGGTATGATAAAGCTCACTCCTCAGGGAGAGTGACCTAGTAGCGATCAGTGAAGAGGCGGGGCCAGGAGCTCGGACTCGACCCCCGCAACCTCAACTAGGTGAGTACACACACACACATACATACACACACACACACATACACACACACACACACACATACACACACACACACACACACATACACACACACACATACATACACACACACACACACACACACACACACACACACACACACACACACACACACACACACACACACACACACACACACACACACGCGCGCACGCACACACACACACACACACAGTAGGACTCCAAGAAATCAGAACAGGGGGGCACACCAGCAAGTGCTGGATGAGTTACATATAACCAAGGAGGAGGTGAAGAAGCTGCTATGCGAACTTGACACCTCAAAGGCGGTGGGACCAGACAACATCTCTCCATGGGTCCTTAAAGAGGGAGCAGAGATATTGTGTGAGCCATTAACAAAGATCTTCAACACATCATTTGAAACTGGGCAACTCCCTGAGGTATGGAAAATGGCAAATGTAGTCCCAATTTTTAAAAAGGGAGACAGACATGAGGCACTAAACTACAGACCTGTATCTCTAACGTGTATAGTATGCAAGGTCATGGAGAAGATCATCAGGAGGAGAGTGGTGGGGCACCTGGAAAGAAACAAGTGTATAATTGACAACCAGCACGGTTTCAGGGAAGGAAAATCCTGTGTCACAAACCTACTAGAGTTTTATGACAAGGTGACAGAAGTAAGACAAGAGAGAGAGGGGTGGATCGACTGCGTATTTTTGGACTGCAAGAAGGCTTTCGACACAGTTCCTCACAAGAGGTTACTGCAAAAGCTAGAGGACCAGGCACACATAACAGGAAAGGCACTGCAATGGATCAGAGAATATCTGACAGGGAGGAAACAACGAGTCATGGTACGCGACGAGGTGTCAGAGTGGGCGCCTGTGACAAGCGGGGTTCCACAGGGGTCAGTCCTAGGACCTGTGCTGTTCTTGGTATACGTGAACGACATAACGGAAGGGATAGATTCAGAAGTGTCCTTGTTTGCAGACGATGTGAAGTTAATGAGAAGAATCGAATCGGACGAGGATCAGGCAGGACTACAAAGAGATCTGGACAGGCTACAAGCCTGGTCCAGCAACTGGCTCCTTGAATTTAACCCTGCCAAATGCAAAGTCATGAAGATTGGGGAAGGGCAAAGAAGACCGCAGACACAATATAGTTTAGATGGCCAAAGACTGCAAACCTCACTAAAGGAAAAAGATCTGGGGGTGAGTATAACACCGAGCATATCTCCTGAGGCGCACATAAATCAGATAACTGCTGCAGCATACGGGCGCCTGGCAAACCTACGGATAGCGTTCCGATACCTCAGTAAGGATTCGTTTAAGACTCTGTACACCATCTACGTCAGGCCCATACTGGAGTATGCAGCACCAGTTTGGAATCCACACCTAGTCAAGCACGTCAAGAAATTAGAGAAAGTGCAAAGGTTTGCAACAAGACTAGTCCCAGAGCTACGGGGATTGTCCTATGAAGAAAGGTTGAGGGAAATCGGCCTGACGACACTGGAGGCCAGGAGGGTCAGGGGAGACATGATAACGACATATAAAATACTGCGCGGAATAGACGAGGTGGACAAAGACGGGATGTTCCAGAGATGGGACACAGAC
>NC_091349.1:8473789-8518789 GCF_038502225.1 Cherax quadricarinatus
TATATATATATATATATATATATATATATATATATATATATATATGATGTAGTTCCCCACGGGGCAGTGTAGGTCTCCACGGGGCAGTGTAGGTCTCCACGGGGCAGTGTAGGTCTCCACGGGGCAGTGTAGGTCTCCACGGGCAGTGTAGGTCTCCACGGGGCAGTGTAGCTCTCCACGGGCAGTGTAGGTCTCCACGGGGCAGTGTAGGTCTCCACGGGGCAGTGTAGCTCTCCACGGGCAGTGTAGGTTTCCACGGGGCAGTGTAGGTCTCCACGGGGCAGTGTAGGTCTCCACGGGGCAGTGTAGGTCTCCACGGGCAGTGTAGGTCTCCACGGGGCAGTGTAGGTCTCCACGGGCAGTGTAGGTCTCTACGGGGCAGTGTAGGTCTCCACGGGGCAGTGTAGGTCTCCACGGGGCAGTGTAGGTCTCCACGGGCATTGTAGGTCTCCACGGGGCAGTGTAGCTCTCCACGGGGCAGTGTAGGTCTTCACGGGGCAGCGTAGGTCTTCACGGGGTAGTGTAGGTCTCCACGGGGCAGTGTAGGTCTCCACGGAACAGTGTAGGTCTCCACGGGGCAGTGTAGGTCTCCACGGGGCAGTGTAGGTCTCCACGGGCAGT
The DNA here is from genome assembly GCF_038502225.1 of Cherax quadricarinatus. Lineage (NCBI taxonomy): Eukaryota > Metazoa > Arthropoda > Malacostraca > Decapoda > Parastacidae > Cherax > Cherax quadricarinatus. The sequence goes on from NC_091349.1 coordinate 8,474,411, forward strand.
GTAGGTCTCCACGGGGCAGTGTAGGTCTCCACGGGGCAGTGTAGGTCTCCACGGGGCAGTGTAGGTCTTCACGGGGTAGTGTAGGTCTCCACGGGGTAGTGTAGGTCTCCACGGGGTAGTGTAGGTCTCCACGGGGCAGTGTAGGTCTCCACGGGGCAGTGTAGGTCTCCACGGGCAGTGTAGGTCTCCACGGGGCAGTGTAGGTCTCCACGGGGCAGTGTAGGTCTCCACGGGGCAGTGTAGGTCCCCACGGGGTAGTGTAGGTCTCCACGGGGCAGTGTAGGTCTCCACGGGGCAGTGTAGGTCTCCACGGGGCAGTGTAGGTCTCCACGGGGCAGTGTAGGTCTCCACGGGGCAGTGTAGGTCTCCACGGGGCAGTGTAGGTCTTCACGGGGCAGTGTAGGTCTCCACGGGGCAGTGTAGGTCTCCACGGGGCAGTGTAGGTCTCCACGGGGCAGTGTAGGTTTCCACGGGGCAGTGTAGGTCCCCACGGGGCAGTGTAGGTCTCCACGGGGCAGTGTAGGTCCCCACGGGGCAGTGTAGGTCTCCACGGGGCAGTGTAGGTCTCCACGGGGCAGTGTAGGTCTCCACGGGCAGTGTAGGTCTCCACGGGCAGTGTAGGTCTCCACGGAGCAGTGTAGCTCTCCACGGGGCAGTGTAGGTCTCCACGGGGCAGTGTAGGTCTCCACGGACAGTGTAGGTCTCCACGGGGCAGTGTAGGTCTCCACGGGGCAGTGTAGGTCTCCACGGGGCAGTGTAGGTCTCCACTTGCAGTGTAGGTCTCCACGGGGCAGTGTAGATCTCCACGGGGCAGTTTAGGTCTCCACGGGGCAGTGTAGGTCTCCACGGAGCAGTGTAGCTCTCCACGGGGCAGTGTAGGTCTCCACGGGGCAGTGTAGGTCTTCACGGGGTAGTGTAGGTCTTCACGGGGTAGTGTAGGTCTCCACGGGGCAGTGTAGGTCTCCACGGGGCAGTGTAGGTCTCCACGGGGTAGTGTAGGTCTCCACGGGGCAGTGTAGGTCTCCACGGACAGTGTAGGTCTCCACGGGGCAGTGTAGGTCTCCACGGGGCAGTGTAGGTCTCCACGGGGCAGTGTAGGTCTCCACGGGGCAGTGTAGGTCTCCACGGGGTAGTGTAGGTCTCCACGGGGCAGTGTAGGTTTTCACGGGGCAGTGTAGGTCTTCACGGGGTAGTGTAGGTCTTCACGGGGTAGTGTAGGTCTTCACGGGGTAGTGTAGGTCTCCACGGGGCAGTGTAGGTCTCCACGGGGCAGTGTAGGTCTCCACGGGGTAGTGTAGGTCTCCACGGGGCAGTGTAGGTCTTCACGGGGCAGTGTAGGTCTTCACGGGGTAGTGTAGGTCTTCACGGGGTAGTGTAGGTCTCCACGGGGCAGTGTAGGTCTCCACGGGGCAGTGTAGGTCTCCACGGGGCAGTGTAGGTCTCCACGGGGTAGTGTTGGTCTCCACGGGGTAGTGTAGGTCTCCACGGAGCAGTGTAGGTCTCCACGGGGCAGTGTAGGTCTTTACGGGGTAGTGTAGGTCTCCACGGGGCAGTGTAGGTCTCCACGGGGCAGTGTAGGTCTCCACGGAGCAGTGTAGGTCTCCACGGGGCAGTGTAGGTCTCCACCGGGCAGTGTAGGTCTTCACGGGGTAGTGTAGGTCTCCACGGGGTAGTGTAGGTCTCCACGGGGCAGTGTAGGTCTCCACGGGGCAGTGTAGGTCTCCACGGGGCAGTGTAGGTCTCCACGGGGTAGTGTAGGTCCCCACGGGGTAGTGTAGGTCTCCACGGTGCAGTGCTATTTCCTATGAGAGAATGTTTGGTTACTGCTTCAGAAATTACGAGTGATGGTACTCGTCAGCAGCCTTGTAAACAACGTCGACAGACACAAGGTGTTCGTTATCACCTCATGCTCCCAGTCCATCACTGAACAACAGTCTACTGTAGTCCTGAAATTTTTCTACCGGTATACGCACATCACAAAAGAATGCCATAACCAAAAGCTACAGATTCGATGGCGGTAATTTCCAGAAAGGGTTTATGAAAGGCCAGATTACTGCAGCCATTTCTGAAACTCCCAAGATGTCTGTACATCGAAGTTGCATCTCCGTCTTGAACACTGGTCAGTGATATCTACCTACACATCAGCACAGTAGACACAGGAAGAGGAGTCGTGATCATGGACTCCATACATTACAAGCAGAAGATAAACAGGCTACTAAAAGCAAGGACAAACATGCGAAACTGTTCCTGTGCTCACATTTATCAACAATAAACCATACTCTTCTTACCTGAGAGTCATTCTTTTCTGTTAAGTACTAAGGTAAACGTCTCCCTCAAGAAAAAACCTTTAATGCCAGACTCGCGCATGAACTACCCAAGGATCACAAGGCAGGTGTACCCAAGAGAAGATAACCTCGGGCATAAGCAGTGCCCCACTCTACGTAACAAGTCTTTTGGGTAAAACACTTGCCATACGAGACCTGGTCACAGATCGGGCCGCAGGGGCGCTGAATCTTTAGGTACACACCTCGGTGCCACCAGCACCACTTATCTTGGACATTCGGAGATCTCGTTAACGGGATAAGATACATGTTCCAGAACCAAGAAATCTGCACCATCGAGGCGGCATCATTATTCACCAAAGTAAATCTTCGACAAACGTTGGGTTTACGTCGCCGGACAAAAACCAACATAGTCTTTACTTCCCAATTCTTGATGAAGACTTCGTCGACGCTGTTGAGCTGTGTGAAATTTAATTACTTCTCTTTCGAGGGCTCTGCGTACAAGCAGCCATTTGGTACTGCCATGGGCTTACCTCTGAGCACAGTCGTGACTAACCAGTGCATGAAACACTTGAAGAAGAGAAATTAAAAGTCCGCACCTCCAGGCAGGTCATATGGCTAAGATACGTCGATGACGTCCTGGTCACTGCTTCAAGACGCTTCAACACCTTCAACCTTCTTAGTAACATAAACTCGGTGGAATCTTCAATCAGATTTACCACTAAAGAAGAGGAAGACGGACGTTATGACCTGCAAGAACGAAGAAGATAAACTTGATTTGAAGCTCCCAGTGTGTTATATCTTATTGAGTGTGTCACACACACCCAACTGGACTTACCCTTTCGACCAATGAACAACCAGTTCAGCCAAGATGACGTCTTCAGCGCACCTTGCTGAGGCAGCAGACCAACACTTTCCTCTGGTCGTGTCCACTGTTGCTTGACTGGCTCTCTTTTGTACCATTTCCACTCTGTCTCCTATCTTTCATTACATTGTACATAGTGCATATATTGGTGGAGGAATACACTTGAAATGAAATCAACTCCTGCTTGTTTGTCTTATCCTCCCTTTGCCCTGCTAAATACGTCTGCTTACTGACTAATTTACAACTGGGTGACTCAGGCCATCAGATAGCCCACTTGTGTTCGCAACAGTATACCACAAACCCACTAACAAAAATGATATACTGCTCTGCCTGTCTCATCACGAGAAGACAGAAAAAGCGTGGGACAACTATTGGTTTCTTTCACAGGGAACACAAACTATTTTTATCACCCACATTCCTAGAGAACTGCAACTACGTAAACAGAAGCTTCCCGAAACTCGTGCCGTCCACACTTCACGACTGACAACAGGAGAACGGCGAAGAAATCACTGCACTTCAGTAGATACACGGGTCAACCTGTCAACAACACAAGCAATAAGTTCTGTCTTCATCGCCTTCTAACCAAGTCAGTATCAGGGCTGCCGTAATAGCCTCCAAGATAATAAAGAGCTTGCTTAAAAAAAAAAGGGCGGGGGGGAAGAGCAACCAACGACACCAGTGGCAGCATCTGCATGATACCCTATGGCAGCTCTCACAAGTTTTACGTTGGTGATATTGCTGTGGACCAGAATCTGTACAATCCTTGTGGGTTTAGCGCTTACTTTTGATTGTGGTGATAATAATAATAATAATAATAATAATAATAATAATAATAATAATAATAATAATTATTATTATTATTATTATTATTATTATTATTATTATTATTATTATGATTATTATTATTATTATTATTATTATTATTATTATTATTATTATTATTATTATTATTATTATAACAATTATAATAATAACGGTAATAATAATTATAATAGTAATATTAATTATAAAAATAATAGTAATAATAATTGCAATAATAATAATAATAAATCTTCATTACTACAAGTACACGTACAAGGTACACAGACCATGTAGAACCTCATGCACAGCATTTCCAGCAAATTAGTTCAATTTTGTCCCCAGGATGCGACCCACACCAGTCGACAAACACCTGTAAATCAACCCTTCGAGACACCCGTGAAGAACCTTAGCTAAGGTATACTCAAGACTTCCAACACCTATAGTTTACCACCCTGAGACGACCCAATAGCTGTAGTTCAACACTCCTCAAGAGGCGAAACACGAAAATAGGCTGGCAAAGTCCATAGAGTTTCACGAAAAGAGGCAGGGTGTGTGCCTCTGGTGTGTGCCTCTGGTGTGTGCCTCTGGTGTGTGCCTCTGGTGTGTGCCTCTGGTGTGTGCCTCTGGTGTGTGCCTCTGGTCTGCGCCTCTGGTCTGTGCCTCTGGTGTGTGCCTCTGGTGTGTGCCTCTGGTCTGTGCCTCTGGTATGTGTAGTAGTGTAGCAGTGTGCTGCTACACTACTACTACACTGTGATAGTAGTTACACAGTGCAACCAGTAGCTAGTTGTGTTTCACTGTCATATTCCATCACACAGGATGGTGTTTCACTGTCATATTCCATCACACAGGATGGTGTTTCACTGTCATATTCCATCACACAGGATGGTGTTTCACTGTCATATTCCATCACACAGGATGGTGTTTCACTGTCATATTCCATCACACAGGATGGTGTTTCACTGTCATATTCCATCACACAGGATGGTGTTTCACTGTCATATTCCATCACACAGGATGGTGTTTCACTGTCATATTCCATCACACTGGATGGTGTTTCACTGTCATATTCCATCACACAGGATGGTGTTTCACTGTCATATTCCATCACACTGGATGGTGTTTCACTGTCATATTCCATCACACAGGATGGTGTTTCACTGTCATATTCCATCACACAGGATGGTGTTTCACTGTCATATTCCATCACACAGGATGGTGCTTCACTGTCATATTCCATCACACAGGATGGTGTTTCACTGTCATATTCCATCACACAGGATGATGTTTCACTGTCATATTCATATGGTGTTTCCATCATCACACTAGATGGTGTTTCACTGTCATATTCCATCACACTGGATGGTGTTTCACTGTCATATTCCATCACACAGGATGGTGTTTCACTGTCATATTCCATCACACAGGATGGTGTTTCACTGTCATATTCCATCACACAGGATGGTGTTTCACTGTCATATTCCATCACACAGGATGGTGTTTCACTGTCATATTCCATCACACAGGATGGTGTTTCACTGTCATATTCCATCACACAGGATGGTGTTTCACTGTCATATTCCATCACACAGGATGGTGTTTCACTGTCATATTCCATCACACAGGATGGTGTTTCACTGTCATATTCCATCACACAGGATGGTGTTTCACTGTCATATTCCATCACACAGGATGGTGTTTCACTGTCATATTCCATCACACAGGATGGTGTTTCACTGTCATATTCCATCACACAGGATGGTGTTTCACTGTCATATTCCATCACACAGGATGGTGTTTCACTGTCATATTCCATCACACAGGATGGTGTTTCACTGTCATATTCCATCACACAGGATGGTGTTTCACTGTCATATTCCATCACACTGGATGGTGTTTCACTGTCATATTCCATCACAAAGGATGGTGTTTCACTGTCATATTCCATCACACAGGATGGTGTTTCACTGTCATATTCCATCACACAGGATGGTGTTTCACTGTCATATTCCATCACACAGGATGGTGTTTCACTGTCATATTCCATCACACATAATGGTGTTTCACTGTCATATTCCATCACACAGGATGGTGTTTCACTGTCATATTCCATCACAAAGGATGGTGTTTCACTGTCATATTCCATCACACAGGATGGTGTTTCACTGTCATATTCCATCACACAGGATGGTGTTTCACTGTCATATTCCATCACAAAGGATGGTGTTTCACTGTCATATTCCATCACACAGGATGGTGTTTCACTGTCATATTCCATCACACAGGATGGTGTTTCACTGTCATATTCCATCACACAGTATGGTGTTTCACTGTCATATTCCATCACACAGGATGGTGTTTCACTGTCATATTCCATCACACAGGATGGTGTTTCACTGTCATATTCCATCACACAGGATGGTGTTTCACTGTCATATTCCATCACACAGGATGGTGTTTCACTGTCATATTCCATCACACAGGATGGTGTTTCACTGTCATATTCCATCACACTGGATGGTGTTTCACTGTCATATTCCATCACACAGGATGGTGTTTCACTGTCATATTCCATCACACTGGATGGTGTTTCACTGTCATATTCCATCACACAGGATGGTGTTTCACTGTCATATTCCATCACAAAGGATGGTGTTTCACTGTCATATTCCATCACATTGGATGGTGTTTCACTGTCATATTCCATCACACAGGATGGTGTTTCACTGTCATATTCCATCACACAGGATGGTGTTTCACTGTCATATTCCATCACACAGGATGGTGTTTCACTGTCATATTCCATCACACAGGATGGTGTTTCACTGTCATATTCCATCACACAGGATGGTGTTTCACTGTCATATTCTATCACACTGGATGTTGTTTCACTGTCATATTCCATCACACTGGATGGTGTTTCACTGTCATATTCCATCACACTGGATGGTGTTTCACTGTCATATTCCATCACACAGGATGGTGTTTCACTGTCATATTCCATCACCCTGGATGGTGTTTCACTGTCATATTCCATCACACAGGATGGTGTTTCACTGTCATATTCCATCACACAGGATGGTGTTTCACTGTCATACTCCATCACACAGGATGGTGTTTCACTGTCATATTCCATCACACAGGATGGTGTTTCACTGTCATATTCCATCACACTGGATGGTGTTTCACTGTCATATTCCATCACACATGGTGTTTACTTCTTTCCCATCACACTGGATGGTGTTTCACTGTCATTTTCCCATCAAAAAGATCTGAAAATGGTATCCCGTATTCCCCCCCACCAGATCTACCTCCCCACCAAGATTTTTTTTTTTATTATTATCACACTGGGTTTCCCCCCAAAAGGCAGGGGGAAAAGTTTTCACCATCATTCCCCCATCACTGTCTTGCCAGAAGTTTTCTTTCACCGTTTTAAACTGCAACTTAAATCCTTCAAGGGGCAGCACTGCTTGGTTTCCCCGAACCCCTTATAAAATTTCTTTTCTCCCCAACAGCCCTCAAATATTAAAAAACCCTTTGTCTCCTTCCTCCTATCAAACACGCTCCCATGCCTGCTGGAAGTCCCAACCCCTCCCCAAAAAAACCTCCTTTCCCCCCCTCCCAAACCCTTTCCCAGGGCCACCCCCACCCCCCCTTCCTTCCCCACAGACTGATACCTCGAAATCCCTTCTGTTTCCCCCCATTCTCTCTACATGTCCAGCCCCCTCAACAACCCTTCCCCCAGTCGGACAACAGTTTTGGGAAACCCCCTCCTCTAATTCCCAAAATACAATTTTCTGCTTTTATTCACACTACATTGCCCTCAAACATGGCATCTACTCCTCAGCCTTCTCCTCGCCAACATTCATCACCCTTCCCCCCCTATAAGGCGTTGGAAACTATTCTCATACATTCCCCCCTTTTCCTCCGGACAAAGTTCTTTTCTCCACAGACCCTGTGAACTCCTCTTTCCCTGATCAATTCTTTATTCCTTCTTTCTAGCCCATCCCTGAAAGTCCACTTCAAATATCTGAATACGTTCACCTCCTCCTACTCCTCCCCCCAATCTGATATTCAATCTTTCATCACCTAATCTTTTTTATCCTCATAACCTTTCTCTTTTCCCGTATTCTTAATTTTTTTCTTTTCACACCCCCAAAAATTTATCCCCCAATTTTTGCAACTTCTCTTTAGAATCTCCCCGAGCACAGTGTCATCCCAAAAGCAGCTGTACAACTCCTTTTTGTGTGATTCCAAATCCACGCCTCTTGCAAGACCCTCGCATTTCTTCTCTTCCCCCCTCTATAAATATATTAAACAACCACTGCATCACACACCTTTCAAGGCCTACTTTTACTGGAAAAAATTTTCCCCTTTCCTTCTCTCAGGCCTCCTATTCTAAAAACCCCTCCATAACCTACCTCCTAAACCCTACCGCAACATTTCCCCCCCCCTTACCTTCCTTTTGCCTTTTCCAAAACCATTCCCAAAAAAATTTTTTCCTTTCAAAATTTTTCCTTTTTGTTTCACTGTAAAACCTGGTCCACACCCCCACCTTTTCCCAAAGCCTCCTTGTTATCCATCCTATTCTCCGTCTTATCAATTCTTTCCCAAAAAACTCACCTAAATTTACGGTATACTCCAAAAACTTTCCCCCTTTTTTTGCCCCCATCCTTTGCCTTTATATAAGAAATATGCATTCTTGAAACCCCAGGGACCTTTCCCTCTTCCATACATTTATTAAATATTTAAATAAAAATATATCCCCCCCTTAACTTTCTATCTTTATCCCCTCAATCTCAGCTGCCCCCCCTTTTATTTTTCCCACTGCCCCCGAACCCCCCACCCGGCTTTTCTCACCCACAAGATGTTATTCCTCCTTGTCCCATCAAAATCACCCCTATCTTCATCAACATTTAACAATTCCTCAAATATTCCCCCCATCTTCCCAATCCTCAACTCTCCATTTTAACTCTCCTCCTATTTTTTAAATGACAAATCCATTTTGTTCTCTATTTCAACTTTTTAATCTCATAAAAAATTTTTTTTTTCAACAAAATTTGTTATAACATCTCACCACTCTCTCATTTGCCCCTTTTTAAATTCTTACCCTCTCTTAAATTTTCTTTTTCTCCAAAACTCTTCCTCCTTCATCCTTCTACTTTTTAAAAAATTCTCATTCTTTTTTTCTCCCCACTACTCTCTTTAAACATCATTCCCAACCCCTCTTCCTCCCCCCCCTTTCCCGTAACCCAAAAATTTGTGCCCCAACATTTTTAAACCTTCTCATACCTCTTCAATTGCCTTGTCTCATTAATCTTCCCCCAATTGTTTATATCTTACCTAACTGCCTCCTCTTTGGTTTTTAAAAAATTCACCTCTCTCTTCCCCCGATGCTTCTATTCTCCTTTTATCCCCCTCTCCTTTTACTCTCATGTAGCTACAACTAGAAAGTGATCATATATCTTTCTATAAAATGTCATCCAAGTCTCCAACAGTTTTTTATCTCCAATCATAACCCAAAAAACTACTTCTTTTCCCCCCTATATCTTGTATACTTATTTACCCTTTTTTTCTTAAAATATGTTTACCTATAACTAAACCCCTTTCTTAAAAGTTCAATAAAGGGGCTCCCATTATCATTACACTGAAAAACTTACCACCACACCCTCTCTAAAATTTTCTCCTTTTTGCATTCAGGTCCCCCTTCACAATTCTCTATGGTTCAAACTCCTTTCATTCCAACATCTCCCAAATCCCATCCATCTTGCCTTTCTAAGGATAAAATTAGGCAGGTCTTGCTAGGACTTACAGGCGACGTAAGCGTTGTCAGAAATCTCTCAGTATCGTGAATGACAGTTAAATGGCACTGGTTGCTTTGTTGGTGGGTGAAAAATGGCCTGAATTGCATAAAATGGCATTGCATTTTGGGGCAAGATGTTGCAAATTAGAGATGTCTCGGAGAGTGTTGTTGGTTGTAAATTAGAGATGTCTCGGGGAGTGTTGTTAGTTGTAAATTAGAGATGTCTCGGAGAGTGTTGTTGGTTTCAAATTAGAGATGTCTCGGAGAGTGTTGTTGGTTGTAAATTAGAGATGTCTCGGAGAGTGTTGTTAGTTGCAAATTAGAGATGTCTCGGAGAGTGTTGTTGGTTTCAAATTAGAGATGTCTCGGAGAGTGTTGTTAGTTGTAAATTAGAGATGTCTCGGAGAGTGTTGTTAGTTGTAAATTAGAGATGTCTCGGAGAGTGTTGTTAGTTGCAAATTAGAGATGACTCGGAGAGTGTTAGTTGCAAATTAGAGATGTCTCGGAGAGTGTTGTTGGTTTCAAATTAGAGATGTCTCGGAGAGTGTTGTTAGTTGTAAATTAGAGATGTCTCGGAGAGTGTTGTTAGTTGTAAATTAGAGATGTCTCGGAGAGTGTTGTTAGTTGCAAATTAGAGATGTCTCGGAGAGTGTTGTTGGTTTCAAATAAGAGATGTCTCGGAGAGTGTTGTTAGTTGCAAATTAGAGATGTCTCGGAGAGTGTTGTTAGTTGCAAATTAGAGATGTCTCGGAGAGTGTTGTTAGTTGCAAATTAGAGATGTCTCGGAGAGTGTTGTTAGTTGTAAATTAGAGATGTCTCGGAGAGTGTTGTTAGTTGTAAATTAGAGATGTCTCGGAGAGTGTTGTTAGTTGCAAATTAGAGATGTCTCGGAGAGTGTTGTTAGTTGCAAATTAGAGATGTCTCGGAGAGTGTTGTTAGCAGTTAGAGGCGACGACAAATCTCTGACTATGGAATTTAGCGAGCCAGTCTGTAGGCTCAGTGCTGGAAGAACACTTAGGCATCTCTCTCTCGTAGGAGACACTCTTTTAACCTGGAATGATGTGTCAACTGACCTGACTGATGGTGTGTCAACTGACCTTACTGATGGTGTGTCAACTGACCTGACTGATGGTGTGTCAACTGACCTGACTGATGGTGTGTCAACTGACCTGACTGATGGTGTGTCAACTGACCTTACTGATGGTGTGTCAACTGACCTTACTGATGGTGTGTCAACTGACCTGACTGATGGTGTGTCAACTGACCTGACTGATGGTGTGTCAACTGATCTTACTGATGGTGTGTCAACTGACCTTACTGATGGTGTGTCAACTGACCTGACTGATGGTGTGTCAACTGACCTTACTGATGGTGTGTCAACTGACTTGACTGATGGTGTGTCAACTGACCTTACTGATGGTGTGTCAACTGACCTGACTGATGGTGTGTCAACTGACCTGACTGATGGTGTGTCAACTGACCTGACTGATGGTGTGTCAACTGACCTGACTGATGGTGTGTCAACTGACCTGACTGATGGTGTGTCAACTGACCTGACTGATGGTGTGTCAACTGACCTGACTGATGGTGTGTCAACTGACCTGACTGATGGTGTGTCAACTGACTTGACTGATGGTGTGTCAACTGACCTGACTGATGGTGTGTCAACTGACCTTACTGATGGTGTGTCAACTGACCTTACTGATGGTGTGTCAACTGACCTTACTGATAGTGTGTCAACTGACCTTACTGATGGTGTGTCAACTGACCTTACTGATGGTGTGTCAACTGACCTGACTGATGGTGTGTCGACTGACATTACTGATGGTGTGTCAACTGACCTTACTGATGGTGTGTCAACTGACCTTACTGATGGTGTGTCAACTGACCTTACTGATGGTATGTCAACTGACCTGACTGATGGTGTGTCAACTGACCTTACTGATGGTGTGTCAACTGACCTTACTGATGGTGTGTCAACTGACCTGACTGATGGTGTGTCAACTGACCTGACTGATGGTGTGTCAACTGACCTGACTGATGGTGTGTCAACTGACCTGACTGATGGTGTGTCAACTGACCTGACTGATGGTGTGTCAACTGACCTTACTGATGGTGTGTCAACTGACCTTACTGATGGTGTGTCAACTGACCTTACTGATGGTGTGTCAACTGACCTGACTGATGGTGTGTCAACTGACCTGACTGATGGTGTGTCAACTGACCTTACTGATGGTGTGTCAACTGACCTTACTGATGGTGTGTCAACTGACCTGACTGATGGTGTGTCGACTGACCTTACTGATGGTGTGTCAACTGACCTTACTGATGGTGTGTCAACTGACCTTACTGATGGTGTGTCAACTGACCTTACTGATGGTGTGTCAACTGACCTGACTGATGGTGTGTCAACTGACCTTACTGATGGTGTGTCAACTGACCTTACTGATGGTGTGTCAACTGACCTTACTGATGGTGTGTCAACTGACCTGACTGATGGTGTGTCAACTGACCTTACTGATGGTGTGTCAACTGACCTTACTGATGGTGTGTCAACTGACCTTACTGATGGTGTGTCAACTGACCTGACTGATGGTGTGTCAACTGACCTTACTGATGGTGTGTCAACTGACCTTACTGATGGTGTGTCAACTGACCTGACTGATGGTGTGTCAACTGACCTGACTGATGGTGTGTCAACTGACCTGACTGATGGTGTGTCAACTGACCTGACTGATGGTGTGTCAACTGACCTGACTGATGGTGTGTCAACTGACCTGACTGATGGTGTGTCAACTGACCTGACTGATGGTGTGTCAACTGAAATGACTGATGGTGTGTCAACTGACCTTACTGATGGTGTGTCAACTGACCTTACTGATGGTGTGTCAACTGACCTTACTGATGGTGTGTCAACTGACCTGACTGATGGTGTGTCAACTGACCTGACTGATGGTGTGTCAACTGACCTTACTGATGGTGTGTCAACTGACCTGACTGATGGTGTGTCAACTGACCTTACTGATGGTGTGTCAACTGACCTTACTGATGGTGTGTCAACTGACCTTACTGATGGTGTGTCAACTGACCTGACTGATGGTGTGTCAACTGACCTTACTGATGGTGTGTAAACTGACCTTACTGATGGTGTGTCAACTGACCTGACTGATGGTGTGTCAACTGACCTGACTGATGGTGTGTCAACTGACCTGACTGATGGTGTGTCAACTGACCTGACTGATGGTGTGTCAACTGACCTGACTGATGGTGTGTCAACTGACCTGACTGATGGTGTGTCAACTGACCTGACTGATGGTGTGTCAACTGACCTGACTGATGGTGTGTCAACTGACCTGACTGATGGTGTGTCAACTGACCTTACTGATGGTGTGTCAACTGACCTTACTGATGGTGTGTCAACTGACCTGACTGATGGTGTGTCAACTGACCTGACTGATGGTGTGTCAACTGACCTTACTGATGGTGTGTCAACTGACCTTACTGATGGTGTGTCAACTGACCTGACTGATGGTGTGTCGACTGACCTTACTGATGGTGTGTAAACTGACCTTACTGATGGTGTGTCAACTGACCTTACTGATAATGTGTCAACTGACCTTACTGATGGTGTGTCAACTGACCTGACTGATGGTGTGTCAACTGACCTGACTGATGGTGTGTCAACTGACCTTACTGATGGTGTGTCAACTGACCTTACTGATGGTGTGTCAACTCACCTGACTGATGGTGTGTCAACTGACCTGACTGATGGTGTGTCAACTGACCTGACTGATGGTGTGTCAACTGACCTGACTGATGCTGTGTCAACTGACCTGACTGATGGTGTGTCAACTGACCTGACTGATGGTGTGTCAACTGACCTGACTGATGGTGTGTCAACTGACCTGACTGATGGTGTGTAAACTGACCTGACTGATGGTGTGTCAACTGACCTTACTGATGGTGTGTCAACTGACCTGACTGATGGTGTGTCAACTGACCTGACTGATGGTGTGTCAATTGACCTTACTGATGGTGTGTCAACTGACCTGACTGATGGTGTGTCAACTGACCTGACTGATGGTGTGTCAACTGACCTGACTGATGGTGTGTCGACTGACCTTACTGATGGTGTGTCAACTGACCTGACTGATGGTGTGTCAACTGACCTGACTGTTGGTGTGTCAACTGACCTGACCGATGGTGTGTCAACTGACCTGACTGATGGTGTGTCAACTGACCTGACTGATGGTGTGTCAACTGACCTGACTGATGGTGTGTCAACTGACCTGACTGATGGTGTGTCAACTGACCTTACTGATGGTGTGTCAACTGACCTGACTGATGGTGTGTCAACTGACCTGACTGATGGTGTGTCAACTGACCTTACTGATGGTGTGTCAACTGACCTGACTGATGGTGTGTCAACTGACCTGACTGATGGTGTGTCAACTGACCTGACTGATGGTGTGTCGACTGACCTTACTGATGGTGTGTCAACTGACCTGACTGATGGAGTGTCAACTGACCTGACTGATGGAGTGTCAACTGACCTGACTGATGGTGTGTCAACTGACCTTACTGATGGTGTGTCAACTGACCTGACTGATGGTGTGTCAACTGACCTTACTGATGGTGTGTCAACTGACCTGACTGATGGTGTGTCAACTGACCTGACTGATGGTGTGTCAACTGACCTGACTGATGGTGTGTCAACTGACCTGACTGATGGTGTGTCGACTGACCTGACTGATGGTGTGTCAACTGACCTGACTGATGGTGTGTCAACTGACCTGACTGATGGTGTGTCAACTGACCTAACTGATGGTGTGTCAACTGACCTGACTGATGGTGTGTCAACTGACCTGACTGATGGTGTGTCAACTGACCTGACTGATGGTGTGTCAACTGACCTGACTGATGGTGTGTCAACTGACCTGACTGATGGTGTGTCAACTGACCTGACTGATGGTGTGTCAACTGACCTGACTGATGGTGTGTCAACTGACCTGACTGATGGTGTGTCAACTGACCTGACCTATTTAATAATGTGTCAACTGACCTGACTGATGGTGTGTCAACTGATCTTACTGATGGTGTGTCAACTGACCTGACTGATGGTGTGTCAACTGACCTGACTGATGGTGTGTCAACTGACCTGACTGATGGTGTGTCAACTGACCTGACTGATGGTGTGTCAACTGACCTGACTGATGGTGTGTCAACTGATCTTACTGATGGTGTGTCAACTGACCTGACTGATGGTGTGTCAACTGACCTGACTGATGGTGTGTCAACTGACCTGACTGATGGTGTGTCGACTGACCTTACTGATGGTGTGTCAACTGACCTGACTGATGGTGTGTCGACTGACCTTACTGATTTTGTGTCAACTGACCTGACTGATGGTGTGTCAACTGATCTTACTGATGGTGTGTCAACTGACCTGACTGATGGTGTGTCAACTGACCTGACTGATGGTGTGTCAACTGAATTGACTGATGGTGTGTCAACTGACCTGACTGATGGTGTGTCAACTGACCTGACTGATGGTGTGTCAACTGACCTGACTGATGGTGTGTCAACTGACCTGACTGATGGTGTGTCAACTGACCTGACTGATGGTGTGTCAACTGACCTGACTGATGGTGTGTCAACTGACCTGACTGATGGTGTGTCAACTGACCTGACTGATGGTGTGTCAACTGACCTGACTGATGGTGTGTCAACAGACGTGACTGATGGTGTGTCAACTGACCTGACTGATGGTGTGTCAACTGATCTTACTGATGGTGTGTCAACTGACCTGACTGATGGTGTGTCAACTGACCTGACTGATGGTGTGTCAACTGACCTGACTGATGGTGTGTCGACTGACCTTACTGATGGTGTGTCAACTGACCTGACTGATGGTGTGTCGACTGACCTTACTGATGGTGTGTCAACTGACCTGACTGATGGTGTGTCAACTGATCTTACTGATGGTGTGTCAACTGACCTGACTGATGGTGTGTCAACTGACCTGACTGATGGTGTGTCAACTGACCTGACTGATGGTGTGTCAACTGACCTGACTGATGGTGTGTCAACTGACCTGACTGATGGTGTGTCAACTGACCTGACTGATGGTGTGTCAACTGACCTGACTGATGGTGTGTCAACTGACCTGACTGATGGTGTGTCAACTGACCTGACTGATGGTGTGTCAACTGACCTGACTGATGGTGTGTCAACTGACCTGACTGATGGTGTGTCAACTGACCTGACTGATGGTGTGTCAACTGACCTGACTGATGGTGTGTCAACTGACCTGACTGATGGTGTGTCAACTGACCTGACTGATGGTGTGTCAACTGATCTTACTGATGGTGTGTCAACTGACCTGACTGATGGTGTGTCAACTGACCTGACTGATGGTGTGTCAACTGACCTGACTGATGGTGTGTCGACTGACCTTACTGATGGTGTGTCAACTGACCTGACTGATGGTGTGTCGACTGACCTTACTGATGGTGTGTCAACTGACCTGACTGATGGTGTGTCAACTGATCTTACTGATGGTGTGTCAACTGACCTGACTGATGGTGTGTCAACTGACCTGACTGATGGTGTGTCAACTGACCTGACTGATGGTGTGTCAACTGACCTGACTGATGGTGTGTCAACTGACCTGACTGATGGTGTGTCAACTGACCTGACTGATGGTGTGTCGACTGACCTTACTGATGGTGTGTCAACTGACCTGACTGATGGTGTGTCAACTGATCTTACTGATGGTGTGTCAACTGACCTGACTGATGGTGTGTCAACTGACCTGACTGATGGTGTGTCAACTGACCTTACTGATGGTGTGTCAACTGACCTTACTGATGGTGTGTCAACTGACCTGACTGATGGTGTGTCAACTGACCTGACTGATGGTGTGTCAACTGATCTTACTGATTGTGTGTCAACTGACCTTACTGATGGTGTGTCAACTGACCTGACTGATGGTGTGTCAACTGACCTTACTGATGGTGTGTCAACTGACTTGACTGATGGTGTGTCAACTGACCTTACTGATGGTGTGTCAACTGACCTGACTGATGGTGTGTCAACTGACCTGACTGATGGTGTGTCAACTGACCTGACTGATGGTGTGTCAACTGACCTGACTGATGGTGTGTCAACTGACCTGACTGATGGTGTGTCAACTGACCTGACTGATGGTGTGTCAACTGACCTGACTGATGGTGTGTCAACTGACCTGACTGATGGTGTGTCAACTGACTTGACTGATGGTGTGTCAACTGACCTGACTGATGGTGTGTCAACTGACCTTACTGATGGTGTGTCAACTGACCTTACTGATGGTGTGTCAACTGACCTTACTGATAGTGTGTCAACTGACCTTACTGATGGTGTGTCAACTGACCTTACTGATGGTGTGTCAACTGACCTGACTGATGGTGTGTCGACTGACCTTACTGATGGTGTGTCAACTGACCTTACTGATGGTGTGTCAACTGAGCTTACTGATGGTGTGTCAACTGACCTTACTGATGGTGTGTCAACTGACCTGACTGATGGTGTGTCAACTGACCTTACTGATGGTGTGTCAACTGACCTTACTGATGGTGTGTCAACTGACCTGACTGATGGTGTGTCAACTGACCTGACTGATGGTGTGACAACTGACCTGACTGATGGTGTGTCAACTGACCTGACTGATGGTGTGTCAACTGACCTGACTGATGGTGTGTCAACTGACCTGACTGATGGTGTGTCAACTGACCTGACTGATGGTGTGTCAACTGACCTGACTGATGGTGTGTCAACTGACCTGACTGATGGTGTGTCAACTGACCTTACTGATGGTGTGTCAACTGACCTTACTGATGGTGTGTCAACTGACCTTACTGATGGTGTGTCAACTGACCTGACTGATGGTGTGTCAACTGACCTGACTGATGGTGTGTCAACTGACCTTACTGATGGTGTGTCAACTGACCTTACTGATGGTGTGTCAACTGACCTGACTGATGGTGTGTCGACTGACCTTACTGATGGTGTGTCAACTGACCTTACTGATGGTGTGTCAACTGACCTTACTGATGGTGTGTCAACTGACCTTACTGATGGTGTGTCAACTGACCTGACTGATGGTGTGTCAACTGACCTTACTGATGGTGTGTCAACTGACCTTACTGATGGTGTGTCA
Organism: Cherax quadricarinatus; assembly: GCF_038502225.1. Classification (NCBI taxonomy): domain Eukaryota; kingdom Metazoa; phylum Arthropoda; class Malacostraca; order Decapoda; family Parastacidae; genus Cherax; species Cherax quadricarinatus. The sequence goes on from NC_091349.1 coordinate 8,492,359, forward strand.
ACTGACCTTACTGATGGTGTGTCAACTGACCTGACTGATGGTGTGTCAACTGACCTTACTGATGGTGTGTCAACTGACCTTACTGATGGTGTGTCAACTGACCTTACTGATGGTGTGTCAACTGACCTGACTGATGGTGTGTCAACTGACCTTACTGATGGTGTGTCAACTGACCTTACTGATGGTGTGTCAACTGACCTGACTGATGGTGTGTCAACTGACCTGACTGATGGTGTGTCAACTGACCTGACTGATGGTGTGTCAACTGACCTGACTGATGGTGTGTCAACTGACCTGACTGATGGTGTGTCAACTGACCTGACTGATGGTGTGTCAACTGACCTGACTGATGGTGTGTCAACTGACCTGACTGATGGTGTGTCAACTGACCTTACTGATGGTGTGTCAACTGACCTTACTGATGGTGTGTCAACTGACCTTACTGATGGTGTGTCAACTGACCTGACTGATGGTGTGTCAACTGACCTGACTGATGGTGTGTCAACTGACCTTACTGATGGTGTGTCAACTGACCTGACTGATGGTGTGTCAACTGACCTTACTGATGGTGTGTCAACTGACCTTACTGATGGTGTGTCAACTGACCTTACTGATGGTGTGTCAACTGACCTGACTGATGGTGTGTCAACTGACCTTACTGATGGTGTGTCAACTGACCTTACTGATGGTGTGTCAACTGACCTGACTGATGGTGTGTCAACTGACCTGACTGATGGTGTGTCAACTGACCTGACTGATGGTGTGTCAACTGACCTGACTGATGGTGTGTCAACTGACCTGACTGATGGTGTGTCAACTGACCTGACTGATGGTGTGTCAACTGACCTGACTGATGGTGTGTCAACTGACCTGACTGATGGTGTGTCAACTGACCTTACTGATGGTGTGTCAACTGACCTTACTGATGGTGTGTCAACTGACCTTACTGATGGTGTGTCAACTGACCTGACTGATGGTGTGTCAACTGACCTGACTGATGGTGTGTCAACTGACCTTACTGATGGTGTGTCAACTGACCTTACTGATGGTGTGTCAACTGACCTGACTGATGGTGTGTCGACTGACCTTACTGATGGTGTGTAAACTGACCTTACTGATGGTGTGTCAACTGACCTTACTGATAATGTGTCAACTGACCTTACTGATGGTGTGTCAACTGACCTGACTGATGGTGTGTCAACTGACCTTACTGATGGTGTGTCAACTGACCTTACTGATGGTGTGTCAACTGACCTGACTGATGGTGTGTCAACTGACCTGACTGATGGTGTGTCAACTGACCTGACTGATGGTTTGTCAACTGACCTGACTGATGCTGTGTCAACTGACCTGACTGATGGTGTGTCAACTGACCTGACTGATGGTGTGTCAACTGACCTGACTGATGGTGTGTCAACTGACCTGACTGATGGTGTGTAAACTGACCTGACTGATGGTGTGTCAACTGACCTTACTGATGGTGTGTCAACTGACCTGACTGATGGTGTGTCAACTGACCTGACTGATGGTGTGTCAATTGACCTTACTGATGGTGTGTCAACTGACCTGACTGATGGTGTGTCAACTGACCTGACTGATGGTGTGTCAACTGACCTGACTGATGGTGTGTCGACTGACCTTACTGATGGTGTGTCAACTGACCTGACTGATGGTGTGTCAACTGACCTGACTGATGGTGTGTCAACTGACCTGACCGATGGTGTGTCAACTGACCTGACTGATGGTGTGTCAACTGACCTGACTGATGGTGTGTCAACTGACCTGACTGATGGTGTGTCAACTGACCTGACTGATGGTGTGTCAACTGATCTTACTGATGGTGTGTCAACTGACCTGACTGATGGTGTGTCAACTGACCTGACTGATGGTGTGTCAACTGACCTTACTGATGGTGTGTCAACTGACCTGACTGATGGTGTGTCAACTGACCTGACTGATGGTGTGTCAACTGACCTGACTGATGGTGTGTCGACTGACCTTACTGATGGTGTGTCAACTGACCTTACTGATGGTGTGTCAACTGACCTGACTGATGGAGTGTCAACTGACCTGACTGATGGTGTGTCAACTGACCTTACTGATGGTGTGTCAACTGACCTGACTTATGGTGTGTCAACTGACCTTACTGATGGTGTGTCAACTGACCTGACTGATGGTGTGTCAACTGACCTGACTGATGGTGTGTCAACTGACCTGACTGATGGTGTGTCAACTGACCTGACTGATGGTGTGTCAACTGACCTGACTGATGGTGTGTCGACTGACCTGACTGATGGTGTGTCAACTGACCTGACTGATGGTGTGTCAACTGACCTGACTGATGGTGTGTCAACTGACCTGACTGATGGTGTGTCAACTGACCTGACTGATGGTGTGTCAACTGACCTGACTGATGGTGTGTCAACTGACCTGACTGATGGTGTGTCAACTGACCTGACTGATGGTGTGTCAACTGACCTGACTGATGGTGTGTCAACTGACCTGACTGATGGTGTGTCAACTGACCTGACTGATGGTGTGTCAACTGACCTGACTGATGGTGTGTCAACTGACCTGACTGATGGTGTGTCAACTGACCTGACTGATGGTGTGTCAACTGATCTTACTGATGGTGTGTCAACTGACCTGACTGATGGTGTGTCAACTGACCTGACTGATGGTGTGTCAACTGACCTGACTGATGGTGTGTCAACTGACCTGACTGATGGTGTGTCAACTGACCTGACTGATGGTGTGTCAACTGCTCTTACTGATGGTGTGTCAACTGACCTGACTGATGGTGTGTCAACTGACCTGACTGATGGTGTGTCAACTGACCTGACTGATGGTGTGTCGACTGACCTTACTGATGGTGTGTCAACTGACCTGACTGATGGTGTGTCGACTGACCTTACTGATGGTGTGTCAACTGACCTGACTGATGGTGTGTCAACTGATCTTACTGATGGTGTGTCAACTGACCTGACTGATGGTGTGTCAACTGACCTGACTGATGGTGTGTCAACTGACCTGACTGATGGTGTGTCAACTGACCTGACTGATGGTGTGTCAACTGACCTGACTGATGGTGTGTCAACTGACCTGACTGATGGTGTGTCAACTGACCTGACTGATGGTGTGTCAACTGACCTGACTGATGGTGTGTCAACTGACCTGACTGATGGTGTGTCAACTGACCTGACTGATGGTGTGTCAACTGACCTGACTGATGGTGTGTCAACAGACGTGACTGATGGTGTGTCAACTGACCTGACTGATGGTGTGTCAACTGATCTTACTGATGGTGTGTCAACTGACCTGACTGATGGTGTGTCAACTGACCTGACTGATGGTGTGTCAACTGACCTGACTGATGGTGTGTCGACTGACCTTACTGATGGTGTGTCAACTGACCTGACTGATGGTGTGTCGACTGACCTTACTGATGGTGTGTCAACTGACCTGACTGATGGTGTGTCAACTGATCTTACTGATGGTGTGTCAACTGACCTGACTGATGGTGTGTCAACTGACCTGACTGATGGTGTGTCAACTGACCTGACTGATGGTGTGTCAACTGACCTGACTGACGGTGTGTCAACTGACCTGACTGATGGTGTGTCAACTGACCTGACTGATGGTGTGTCAACTGACCTGACTGATGGTGTGTCAACTGACCTGACTGATGGTGTGTCAACTGACCTGACTGATGGTGTGTCAACTGACCTGACTGATGGTGTGTCAACTGACCTGACTGATGGTGTGTCAACTGATCTGACTGATGGTGTGTCAACTGACCTGACTGATGGTGTGTCAACTGACCTGACTGATGGTGTGTCAACTGATCTTACTGATGGTGTGTCAACTGACCTGACTGATGGTGTGTCAACTGACCTGACTGATGGTGTGTCAACTGACCTGACTGATGGTGTGTCGACTGACCTTACTGATGGTGTGTCAACTGACCTGACTGATGGTGTGTCGACTGACCTTACTGATGGTGTGTCAACTGACCTGACTGATGGTGTGTCAACTGATCTTACTGATGGTGTGTCAACTGACCTGACTGATGGTGTGTCAACTGACCTGACTGATGGTGTGTCAACTGACCTGACTGATGGTGTGTCAACTGACCTGACTGATGGTGTGTCAACTGACCTGACTGATGGTGTGTCAACTGACCTGACTGATGGTGTGTCGACTGACCTTACTGATGGTGTGTCAACTGACCTGACTGATGGTGTGTCAACTGATCTTAGTGATGGTGTGTCAACTGACCTGACTGATGGTGTGTCAACTGACCTGACTGATGGTGTGTCAACTGACCTGACTGATGGTGTGTCGACTGACCTTACTGATGGTGTGTCAACTGACCTGACTGATGGTGTGTCAACTGACCTGACTGATGGTGTGTCAACTGACCTGACTGATGGTGTGTCGACTGACCTTACTGATGGTGTGTCAACTGACCTTACTGATGGTGTGTCAACTGACCTGACTGATGGTGTGTCGACTGACCTTACTGATGGTGTGTCAACTGACCTTACTGATGGTGTGTCAACTGACCTGACTGATGGAGTGTCAACTGACCTGACTGATGGTGTGTCAACTGACCTGACTGATGGTGTGTCAACTGACCTGACTGATGGTGTGTCAACTGACCTTACTGATGGTGTGTCAACTGACCTGACTGATGGTGTGTCAACTGACCTGACTGATGGTGTGTCAACTGACCTGACTGATGGTGTGTCAACTGACCTGACTGATGGTGTGTCGACTAACCTTACTGATGGTGTGTCAACTGACCTGACTGATGGTATGTCAACTGATCTTACTGATGGTGTGTCAACTGACCTGACTGATGGTGTGTCAACTGACCTGACTGATGGTGTGTCAACTGACCTTACTGATGGTGTGTCAACTGACCTGACTGATGGTGTGTCAACTGACCTGACTGATGGTGTGTCAACTGACCTGACTGATGGTGTGTCGACTGACCTTACTGATGGTGTGTCAACTGACCTGACTGATGGTATGTCAACTGATCTTACTGATGGTGTGTCAACTGACCTGACTGATGGTGTGTCAACTGACCTGACTGATGGTGTGTCAACTGACCTGACTGATGGTGTGTCGACTGACCTTACTGATGGTGTGTCAACTGACCTGACTGATGGTGTGTCAACTGACCTGACTGATGGTGTGTCAACTGACCTGACTGATGGTGTGTCGACTGACCTTACTGATGGTGTGTCAACTGACCTTACTGATGGTGTGTCAACTGACCTGACTGATGGTGTATCGACTGACCTTACTGATGGTGTGTCAACTGACCTTACTGATGGTGTGTCAACTGACCTGACTGATGGAGTGTCAACTGACCTGACTGATGGTGTGTCAACTGACCTGACTGATGGTGTGTCAACTGACCTGACTGATGGTGTGTCAACTGACCTGACTGATGGTGTGTCAACTGACCTGACTGATGGTGTGTCAACTGACCTGACTGATGGTGTGTCAACTGACCTGACTGATGGTGTGTCAACTGACCTGACTGATGGTGTGTCGACTGACCTTACTGATGGTGTGTCAACTGACCTTACTGATGGTGTGTCAACTGATCTGACTGATGGTGTGTCAACTGACCTGACTGATGGTGTGTCGACTGACCTTACTGATGGTGTGTCAACTGACCTGACTGATGGTGTGTCAACTGACCTGACTGATGGTGTGTCAACTGACCTGACTGATGGTGTGTCGACTGACCTTACTGATGGTGTGTCAACTGACCTTACTGATGGTGTGTCAACTGACCTGACTGATGGTGTGTCGACTGACCTTACTGATGGTGTGTCAACTGACCTTACTGATGGTGTGTCAACTGACCTGACTGATGGTGTGTCAACTGACCTGACTGATGGTGTGTCAACTGACCTGACTGATGGTGTGTCGACTGACCTTACTATTACTGATGACGTGTCAACTGACCTTACTGATGGTGTGTCAACTGACCTGACTGATGGTGTGTCAACTGACCTTACTGATGGTGTGTCAACTGACCTTACTGATGGTGTGTCAACTGACCTGACTGATGGTGTGTCAACTGACCTGACTGATGGTGTGTCAACTGATCTTACTGATGGTGTGTCAACTGACCTGACTGATGGTGTGTCGACTGACCTTACTGATGGTGTGTCAACTGACCTGACTGATGGTGTGTCAACTGACCTGACTGATGGTGTGTCAACTGACCTGACTGATGGTGTGTCGACTGACCTTACTGATGGTGTGTCAACTGACCTTACTGATGGTGTGTCAACTGACCTGACTGATGGTGTATCGACTGACCTTACTGATGGTGTGTCAACTGACCTTACTGATGGTGTGTCAACTGACCTGACTGATGGAGTGTCAACTGACCTGACTGATGGTGTGTCAACTGACCTGACTGATGGTGTGTCAACTGACCTGACTGATGGTGTGTCAACTGACCTGACTGATGGTGTGTCAACTGACCTGACTGATGGTGTGTCAACTGACCTGACTGATGGTGTGTCAACTGACCTGACTGATGGTGTGTCAACTGACCTGACTGATGGTGTGTCGACTGACCTTACTGATGGTGTGTCAACTGACCTTACTGATGGTGTGTCAACTGATCTGACTGATGGTGTGTCAACTGACCTGACTGATGGTGTGTCGACTGACCTTACTGATGGTGTGTCAACTGACCTGACTGATGGTGTGTCAACTGACCTGACTGATGGTGTGTCAACTGACCTGACTGATGGTGTGTCGACTGACCTTACTGATGGTGTGTCAACTGACCTTACTGATGGTGTGTCAACTGACCTGACTGATGGTGTGTCGACTGACCTTACTGATGGTGTGTCAACTGACCTTACTGATGGTGTGTCAACTGACCTGACTGATGGTGTGTCAACTGACCTGACTGATGGTGTGTCAACTGACCTGACTGATGGTGTGTCGACTGACCTTACTATTACTGATGACGTGTCAACTGACCTTACTGATGGTGTGTCAACTGACCTGACTGATGGTGTGTCAACTGACCTTACTGATGGTGTGTCAACTGACCTTACTGATGGTGTGTCAACTGACCTGACTGATGGTGTGTCAACTGACCTTACTGATTGTGTGTCAACTGACCTGACTGATGGTGTGTCAACTGACCTGACTGATGGTGTGTCAACTGACCTGACTGATGGTGTGTCAACTGACCTGACTGATGGTGTGTCAACTGACCTGACTGATGGTGTGTCAACTGACCTGACTGATGGTGTGTCAACTGACCTGACTGATGGTGTGTCAACTGATCTTACTGATGGTGTGTCAACTGACCTGACTGATGGTGTGTCAACTGACCTGACTGATGGTGTGTCAACTGACCTGACTGATGGTGTGTCGACTGACCTTACTGATGGTGTGTCAACTGACCTGACTGATGGTGTGTCGACTGACCTTACTGATGGTGTGTCAACTGACCTGACTGATGGTGTGTCAACTGATCTTACTGATGGTGTGTCAACTGACCTGACTGATGGTGTGTCAACTGACCTGACTGATGGTGTGTCAACTGACCTGACTGATGGTGTGTCAACTGACCTGACTGATGGTGTGTCAACTGACCTGACTGATGGTGTGTCAACTGACCTGACTGATGGTGTGTCAACTGACCTGACTGATGGTGTGTCAACTGACCTGACTGATGGTGTGTCAACTGACCTGACTGATGGTGTGTCAACTGACCTAACTGATGGTGTGTCAACTGACCTGACTGATGGTGTGTCAACTGACCTGACTGATGGTGTGTCAACTGACCTGACTGATGGTGTGTCAACTGATCTTACTGATGGTGTGTCAACTGACCTGACTGATGGTGTGTCAACTGACCTGACTGATGGTGTGTCAACTGACCTGACTGATGGTGTGTCGACTGACCTTACTGATGGTGTGTCAACTGACCTGACTGATGGTGTGTCGACTGACCTTACTGATGGTGTGTCAACTGACCTGACTGATGGTGTGTCAACTGATCTTACTGATGGTGTGTCAACTGACCTGACTGATGGTGTGTCAACTGACCTGACTGATGGTGTGTCAACTGACCTGACTGATGGTGTGTCAACTGACCTGACTGATGGTGTGTCAACTGACCTGTCTGATGGTGTGTCAACTGACCTGACTGATGGTGTGTCGACTGACCTTACTGATGGTGTGTCAACTGACCTGACTGATGGTGTGTCAACTGATCTTACTGATGGTGTGTCAACTGACCTGACTGATGGTGTGTCAACTGACCTGACTGATGGTGTGTCAACTGACCTGACTGATGGTGTGTCGACTGACCTTAATGATGGTGTGTCAACTGACCTGACTGATGGTGTGTCAACTGACCTGACTGATGGTGTGTCAACTGACCTGACTGATGGTGTGTCGACTGACCTTACTGATGGTGTGTCAACTGACCTTACTGATGGTGTGTCAACTGACCTGACTGATGGTGTGTCGACTGACCTTACTGATGGTGTGTCAACTGACCTTACTGATGGTGTGTCAACTGACCTGGCTGATGGAGTGTCAACTGACCTGACTGATGGTGTGTCAACTGACCTGACTGATGGTGTGTCAACTGACCTGACTGATGGTGTGTCAACTGACCTTACTGATGGTGTGTCAACTGACCTGACTGATGGTGTGTCAACTGACCTGACTGATGGTGTGTCAACTGACCTGACTGATGGTGTGTCAACTGATCTTACTGATGGTGTGTCAACTGACCTGACTGATGGTGTGTCAACTGACCTGACTGATGGTGTGTCAACTGACCTGACTGATGGTGTGTCGACTGACCTTACTGATGGTGTGTCAACTGACCTGACTGATGGTGTGTCAACTGACCTGACTGATGGTGTGTCAACTGACCTGACTGATGGTGTGTCGACTGACCTTACTGATGGTGTGTCAACTGACCTTACTGATGGTGTGTCAACTGACCTGACTGATGGTGTGTCGACTGACCTTACTGATGGTGTGTCAACTGACCTTACTGATGGTGTGTCAACTGACCTGACTGATGGAGTGTCAACTGACCTGACTGATGGTGTGTCAACTGACCTGACTGATGGTGTGTCAACTGACCTGACTGATGGTGTGTCAACTGACCTGACTGATGGTGTGTCAACTGACCTGATTGATGGTGTGTCAACTGACCTGACTGATGGTGTGTCAACTGACCTGACTGATGGTGTGTCAACTGACCTGACTGATGGTGTGTCGACTGACCTTACTGATGGTGTGTCAACTGACCTTACTGATGGTGTGTCAACTGACCTGACTGATGGTGTGTCAACTGACCTGACTGATGGTGTGTCGACTGACCTTACTGATGGTGTGTCAACTGTCCTGACTGATGGTGTGTCAACTGACCTGACTGATGGTGTGTCAACTGACCTGACTGATGGTGTGTCGACTGACCTTACTGATGGTGTGTCAACTGACCTTACTGATGGTGTGTCAACTGACCTGACTGATGGTGTGTCGACTGACCTTACTGAAGGTGTGTCAACTGACCTTACTGATGGTGTGTCAACTGACCTGACTGATGGTGTGTCAACTGACCTGACTGATGGTGTGTCAACTGACCTGACTGATGGTGTGTCGACTGACCTTACTATTACTGATGACGTGTCAACTGACCTTACTGATGGTGTGTCAACTGACCTGACTGATGGTGTGTCAACTGACCTTACTGATGGTGTGTCAACTGACCTTACTGATGGTGTGTCAACTGACCTGACTGATGGTGTGTCAACTGACCTGACTGATCGTATGTCGACTGACCTTACTGATGGTGTGTCGACTGACCTTACTAATGGTGTGTCGACTGACCTTGCTGGTGGTGTGTCGACCGACCTTACAGATGGTGTGTCAACTGACCTTACTGATGGTGTGTCAACTGACCATACTGATGGTGTGTCGACTGACCTGACTGATGGTGTGTCAACTGACCTTACTGATGGTGTATCAACTGACCTTACTGATGGTGTGTCAACTGACCTTACTGATGGTGTGTCAACTGACCTTACTGATGGTGTGTCAACTGACCTGACTGATGGTGTGTCAACTGACCTGACTGATGGTGTGTCAACTGACCTTACTGATGGTGTGTCAACTGACCTTACTGATGGTGTGTCAACTGACCTGACTGATGGTGTGTCGACTGACCTTACTGATGGTGTGTAAACTGACCTTACTGATGGTGTGTCAACTGACCTTACTGATAATGTGTCAACTGACCTTACTGATGGTGTGTCAACTGACCTGACTGATGGTGTGTCAACTGACCTTACTGATGGTGTGTCAACTGACCTTACTGATGGTGTGTCAACTGACCTGACTGATGGTGTGTCAACTGACCTGACTGATGGTGTGTCAACTGACCTGACTGATGGTTTGTCAACTGACCTGACTGATGCTGTGTCAACTGACCTGACTGATGGTGTGTCAACTGACCTGACTGATGGTGTGTCAACTGACCTGACTGATGGTGTGTCAACTGACCTGACTGATGGTGTGTAAACTGACCTGACTGATGGTGTGTCAACTGACCTTACTGATGGTGTGTCAACTGACCTGACTGATGGTGTGTCAACTGACCTGACTGATGGTGTGTCAATTGACCTTACTGATGGTGTGTCAACTGACCTGACTGATGGTGTGTCAACTGACCTGACTGATGGTGTGTCAACTGACCTGACTGATGGTGTGTCGACTGACCTTACTGATGGTGTGTCAACTGACCTGACTGATGGTGTGTCAACTGACCTGACTGATGGTGTGTCAACTGACCTGACCGATGGTGTGTCAACTGACCTGACTGATGGTGTGTCAACTGACCTGACTGATGGTGTGTCAACTGACCTGACTGATGGTGTGTCAACTGACCTGACTGATGGTGTGTCAACTGATCTTACTGATGGTGTGTCAACTGACCTGACTGATGGTGTGTCAACTGACCTGACTGATGGTGTGTCAACTGACTTAACTGATGGTGTGTCAACTGACCTGACTGATGGTGTGTCAACTGACCTGACTGATGGTGTGTCAACTGACCTGACTGATGGTGTGTCGACTGACCTTACTGATGGTGTGTCAACTGACCTTACTGATGGTGTGTCAACTGACCTGACTGATGGAGTGTCAACTGACCTGACTGATGGTGTGTCAACTGACCTTACTGATGGTGTGTCAACTGACCTGACTGATGGTGTGTCAACTGACCTTACTGATGGTGTGTCAACTGACCTGACTGATGGTGTGTCAACTGACCTGACTGATGGTGTGTCAACTGACCTGACTGATGGTGTGTCAACTGACCTGACTGATGGTGTGTCAACTGACCTGACTGATGGTGTGTCGACTGACCTGACTGATGGTGTGTCAACTGACCTGACTGATGGTGTGTCAACTGACCTGACTGATGGTGTGTCAACTGACCTGACTGATGGTGTGTCAACTGACCTGACTGATGGTGTGTCAACTGACCTGACTGATGGTGTGTCAACTGACCTGACTGATGGTGTGTCAACTGACCTGACTGATGGTGTGTCAACTGACCTGACTGATGGTGTGTCAACTGACCTGACTGATGGTGTGTCAACTGACCTGACTGATGGTGTGTCAACTGACCTGACTGATGGTGTGTCAACTGACCTGACTGATGGTGTGTCAACTGACCTGACTGATGGTGTGTCAACTGATCTTACTGATGGTGTGTCAACTGACCTGACTGATGGTGTGTCAACTGACCTGACTGATGGTGTGTCAACTGACCTGACTGATGGTGTGTCAACTGACCTGACTGATGGTGTGTCAACTGACCTGACTGATGGTGTGTCAACTGATCTTACTGATGGTGTGTCAACTGACCTGACTGATGGTGTGTCAACTGACCTGACTGATGGTGTGTCAACTGACCTGACTGATGGTGTGTCGACTGACCTTACTGATGGTGTGTCAACTGACCTGACTGATGGTGTGTCGACTGACCTTACTGATGGTGTGTCAACTGACCTGACTGATGGTGTGTCAACTGATCTTACTGATGGTGTGTCAACTGACCTGACTGATGGTGTGTCAACTGACCTGACTGATGGTGTGTCAACTGACCTGACTGATGGTGTGTCAACTGACCTGACTGATGGTGTGTCAACTGACCTGACTGATGGTGTGTCAACTGACCTGACTGATGGTGTGTCAACTGACCTGACTGATGGTGTGTCAACTGACCTGACTGATGGTGTGTCAACTGACCTGACTGATGGTGTGTCAACTGACCTGACTGATGGTGTGTCAACTGACCTGACTGATGGTGTGTCAACTGACCTGACTGATGGTGTGTCAACAGACGTGACTGATGGTGTGTCAACTGACCTGACTGATGGTGTGTCAACTGATCTTACTGATGGTGTGTCTGACCTGACTGATGGTGTGTCAACTGACCTGACTGATGGTGTGTCAACTGATGGTGTGTCGACTGACCTTACTGATGGTGTGTCAACTGACCTGACTGATGGTGTGTCGACTGACCTTACTGATGGTGTGTCACCTGACTGACCTGACTGATGGTGTGTCAACTGACCTGACTGATGGTGTGTCAACTGACCTGACTGATGGTGTGTCTGACCTGACTGACCTGACTGATGGTGTGTCAACTGACCTGACTGATGGTGTGTCAACTGATGGTGTGTCAACTGACCTGACTGATGGTGTGTCAACTGACCTGACTGATGTGTGTGACCTCTGAACTGACCTTACTGATGGTGTGTCAACACTGACTGATGGTATGTCAACTGATCTTACTGATGGTGTGTCAACTGACCTGACTGATGGTGTGTCAACTGACCTGACTGATGGTGTGTCAACTGACCTGACTGATGGTGTGTCGACTGACCTTACTGATGGTGTGTCAACTGACCTGACTGATGGTGTGTCAACTGACCTGACTGATGGTGTGTCAACTGACCTGACTGATGGTGTGTCGACTGACCTTACTGATGGTGTGTCAACTGACCTGACTGATGGTATGTCAACTGATCTTACTGATGGTGTGTCAACTGACCTGACTGATGGTGTGTCAACTGACCTGACTGATGGTGTGTCAACTGACCTGACTGATGGTGTGTCGACTGACCTTACTGATGGTGTGTCAACTGACCTGACTGATGGTGTGTCAACTGACCTGACTGATGGTGTGTCAACTGACCTGACTGATGGTGTGTCGACTGACCTTACTGATGGTGTGTCAACTGACCTTACTGATGGTGTGTCAACTGACCTGACTGATGGTGTATCGACTGACCTTACTGATGGTGTGTCAACTGACCTTACTGATGGTGTGTCAACTGACCTGACTGATGGAGTGTCAACTGACCTGACTGATGGTGTGTCAACTGACCTGACTGATGGTGTGTCAACTGACCTGACTGATGGTGTGTCAACTGACCTGACTGATGGTGTGTCAACTGACCTGACTGATGGTGTGTCAACTGACCTGACTGATGGTGTGTCAACTGACCTGACTGATGGTGTGTCAACTGACCTGACTGATGGTGTGTCGACTGACCTTACTGATGGTGTGTCAACTGACCTGACCTTACTGATGGTGTGTCAACTGATCTGACTGATGGTGTGTCAACTGACCTGACTGATGGTGTGTCGACTGACCTTACTGATGGTGTGTCAACTGACCTGACTGATGGTGTGTCAACTGACCTGACTGATGGTGTGTCAACTGACCTGACTGATGGTGTGTCGACTGACCTTACTGATGGTGTGTCAACTGACCTTACTGATGGTGTGTCAACTGACCTGACTGATGGTGTGTCGACTGACCTTACTGATGGCGTGTCAACTGACCTTACTGATGGTGTGTCAACTGACCTGACTGATGGTGTGTCAACTGACCTGACTGATGGTGTGTCAACTGACCTGACTGATGGTGTGTCGACTGACCTTACTATTACTGATGACGTGTCAACTGACCTTACTGATGGTGTGTCAACTGACCTGACTGATGGTGTGTCAACTGACCTTACTGATGGTGTGTCAACTGACCTTACTGATGGTGTGTCAACTGACCTGACTGATGGTGTGTCAACTGACCTTACTGATTGTGTGTCAACTGACCTGACTGATGGTGTGTCAACTGACCTGACTGATGGTGTGTCAACTGACCTGACTGATGGTGTGTCAACTGACCTGACTGATGGTGTGTCAACTGACCTGACTGATGGTGTGTCAACTGACCTGACTGATGGTGTGTCAACTGACCTGACTGATGGTGTGTCAACTGATCTTACTGATGGTGTGTCAACTGACCTGACTGATGGTGTGTCAACTGACCTGACTGATGGTGTGTCAACTGACCTGACTGATGGTGTGTCGACTGACCTTACTGATGGTGTGTCAACTGACCTGACTGATGGTGTGTCGACTGACCTTACTGATGGTGTGTCAACTGACCTGACTGATGGTGTGTCAACTGATCTTACTGATGGTGTGTCAACTGACCTGACTGATGGTGTGTCAACTGACCTGACTGATGGTGTGTCAACTGACCTGACTGATGGTGTGTCAACTGACCTGACTGATGGTGTGTCAACTGACCTGACTGATGGTGTGTCAACTGACCTGACTGATGGTGTGTCAACTGACCTGACTGATGGTGTGTCAACTGACCTGACTGATGGTGTGTCAACTGACCTGACTGATGGTGTGTCAACTGACCTAACTGATGGTGTGTCAACTGACCTGACTGATGGTGTGTCAACTGACCTGACTGATGGTGTGTCAACTGACCTGACTGATGGTGTGTCAACTGATCTTACTGATGGTGTGTCAACTGACCTGACTGATGGTGTGTCAACTGACCTGACTGATGGTGTGTCAACTGACCTGACTGATGGTGTGTCGACTGACCTTACTGATGGTGTGTCAACTGACCTGACTGATGGTGTGTCGACTGACCTTACTGATGGTGTGTCAACTGACCTGACTGATGGTGTGTCAACTGATCTTACTGATGGTGTGTCAACTGACCTGACTGATGGTGTGTCAACTGACCTGACTGATGGTGTGTCAACTGACCTGACTGATGGTGTGTCAACTGACCTGACTGATGGTGTGTCAACTGACCTGTCTGATGGTGTGTCAACTGACCTGACTGATGGTGTGTCGACTGACCTTACTGATGGTGTGTCAACTGACCTGACTGATGGTGTGTCAACTGATCTTACTGATGGTGTGTCAACTGACCTGACTGATGGTGTGTCAACTGACCTGACTGATGGTGTGTCAACTGACCTGACTGATGGTGTGTCGACTGACCTTAATGATGGTGTGTCAACTGACCTGACTGATGGTGTGTCAACTGACCTGACTGATGGTGTGTCAACTGACCTGACTGATGGTGTGTCGACTGACCTTACTGATGGTGTGTCAACTGACCTTACTGATGGTGTGTCAACTGACCTGACTGATGGTGTGTCGACTGACCTTACTGATGGTGTGTCAACTGACCTTACTGATGGTGTGTCAACTGACCTGGCTGATGGAGTGTCAACTGACCTGACTGATGGTGTGTCAACTGACCTGACTGATGGTGTGTCAACTGACCTGACTGATGGTGTGTCAACTGACCTTACTGATGGTGTGTCAACTGACCTGACTGATGGTGTGTCAACTGACCTGACTGATGGTGTGTCAACTGACCTGACTGATGGTGTGTCAACTGATCTTACTGATGGTGTGTCAACTGACCTGACTGATGGTGTGTCAACTGACCTGACTGATGGTGTGTCAACTGACCTGACTGATGGTGTGTCGACTGACCTTACTGATGGTGTGTCAACTGACCTGACTGATGGTGTGTCAACTGACCTGACTGATGGTGTGTCAACTGACCTGACTGATGGTGTGTCGACTGACCTTACTGATGGTGTGTCAACTGACCTTACTGATGGTGTGTCAACTGACCTGACTGATGGTGTGTCGACTGACCTTACTGATGGTGTGTCAACTGACCTTACTGATGGTGTGTCAACTGACCTGACTGATGGAGTGTCAACTGACCTGACTGATGGTGTGTCAACTGACCTGACTGATGGTGTGTCAACTGACCTGACTGATGGTGTGTCAACTGACCTGACTGATGGTGTGTCAACTGACCTGATTGATGGTGTGTCAACTGACCTGACTGATGGTGTGTCAACTGACCTGACTGATGGTGTGTCAACTGACCTGACTGATGGTGTGTCGACTGACCTTACTGATGGTGTGTCAACTGACCTTACTGATGGTGTGTCAACTGACCTGACTGATGGTGTGTCAACTGACCTGACTGATGGTGTGTCGACTGACCTTACTGATGGTGTGTCAACTGTCCTGACTGATGGTGTGTCAACTGACCTGACTGATGGTGTGTCAACTGACCTGACTGATGGTGTGTCGACTGACCTTACTGATGGTGTGTCAACTGACCTTACTGATGGTGTGTCAACTGACCTGACTGATGGTGTGTCGACTGACCTTACTGAAGGTGTGTCAACTGACCTTACTGATGGTGTGTCAACTGACCTGACTGATGGTGTGTCAACTGACCTGACTGATGGTGTGTCAACTGACCTGACTGATGGTGTGTCGACTGACCTTACTATTACTGATGACGTGTCAACTGACCTTACTGATGGTGTGTCAACTGACCTGACTGATGGTGTGTCAACTGACCTTACTGATGGTGTGTCAACTGACCTTACTGATGGTGTGTCAACTGACCTGACTGATGGTGTGTCAACTGACCTGACTGATGGTATGTCGACTGACCTTACTGATGGTGTGTCGACTGACCTTACTAATGGTGTGTCGACTGACCTTGCTGGTGGTGTGTCGACCGACCTTACAGATGGTGTGTCAACTGACCTTACTGATGGTGTGTCAACTGACCATACTGATGGTGTGTCGACTGACCTGACTGATGGTGTGTCAACTGACCTTACTGATGGTGTATCAACTGACCTTACTGATGGTGTGTCAACTGACCTTACTGATGGTGTGTCAACTGACCTGACTGATGGTGTGTCAACTGACCTGACTGATGATGTGTCAACTGACCTGACTGATGGTGTGTCAACTGACCTGATTGATGGTGTGTCAACTGACCTGACTGATGGTGTGTCGACTGACCTTACTGATGGTGTGTCGACTGACCTTACTGATTGTGTGTCAACTGACCTGACTGATGGTGTGTCAACTGACCTTACAGATGGTGTGTCAACTGACCTTACTGATGGTGTGTCAACTGACCTGACTGATGGTGTGTCGACTGACCTGACTGATGGTGTGTCAACTGACCTGACTGATGGTGTGTCGACTGACCTTACTGATGGTGTGTCAACTGACCTGACTGATGGTGTGTCGACTGACCTGACTGATGGTGTGTCAACTGACCTGACTGATGGTGTGTCGACTGATCTTACTGATGGTGTGTCAACTGACCTGACTGATGGTGTGTCGACTGACCTTACTGATGGTGTGTCGACTGATCTTACTGATGGTGTGTCAACTGACCTGACTGATGGTGTGTCAACTGACCTGACTGATGGTGTGTCGACTGATCTTACTGATGGTGTGTCAACTGACCTGACTGATGGTGTGTCGACTGACCTTACTGATGGTGTGTCAACTGACCTGACTGATGGTGTGTCGACTGATCTTACTGATGGTGTGTCAACTGACCTGACTGATGGTGTGTCAACTGACCTGACTGATGGTGTGTCGACTGATCTTACTGATGGTGTGTCAACTGACCTGACTGATGGTGTGTCGACTGACCTTACTGATGGTGTGTCAACTGACCTGACTGATGGTGTGTCGACTGATCTTACTGATGGTGTGTCAACTGACCTGACTGATGGTGTGTCAACTGACCTGACTGATGGTGTGTCGACTGATCTTACTGATGGTGTGTCAACTGACCTGACTGATGGTGTGTCAACTGACCTGACTGATGGTGTGTCGACTGATCTTACTGATGGTGTGTCAACTGACCTTACTGATGGTGTGTCAACTGACCTGACTGATGGTGTGTCAACTGACCTGACTGATGGTGTGTCAACTGACCTGACTGATGGTGTGTCGACTGATCTTACTGATGGTGTGTCAACTGACCTGACTGATGGTGTGTCAACTGACCTGACTGATGGTGTGTCAACTGACCTGACTGATGGTGTGCCAACTGACCTGACTGATGGTGTGTCTACTGACCTTACTGATGGTGTGCCAACTGACCTGACTGATGGTGTGTCAACTGACCTGACTGATGGTGTGTCGACTGATCTTACTGATGGTGTGTCAACTGACCTTACTGATGGTGTGTCGACTGACCTGACTGATGGTGTGTCAACTGACCTTACTGATGGTGTGCCAACTGACCTGACTGATGGTGTGTCGACTGATCTTACTGATGGTGTGTCAACTGACCTTACTGATGGTGTGTCAACTGACCTGACTGATGGTGTGTCGACTGATCTTACTGATGGTGTGCCAACTGACCTGACTGATGGTGTGTCGACTGATCTTACTGATGGTGTGTCAACTGACCTGACTGATGGTGTGTCGACTGACCTTACTGATGGTGTGTCAACTGACCTGACTGATGGTTTGCCAACTGACCTGACTGATGGTGTGTCGACTGATCTTACTGATGGTGTGTCAACTGACCTGACTGATGGTGTGTCGACTGACCTGACTGATGGTGTGTCAACTGACCTGACTGATGGTGTGTCGATTGATCTTACTGATGGTGTGTCAACTGACCTTACTGATGGTGTGTCGACTGACCTGACTGATGGTGTGTCAACTGACCTTACTGATGGTGTGCCAACTGACCTGACTGATGGTGTGTCGACTGATCTTACTGATGGTGTGTCAACTGACCTTACTGATGGTGTGCCAACTGACCTGACTGATGGTGTGTCGACTGATCTTACTGATGGTGTGTCAACTGACCTTACTGATGGTGTGTCGACTGACCTGACTGATGGTGTGTCAACTGACCTTACTGATGGTGTGCCAACTGACCTGACTGATGGTGTGTCGACTGATCTTACTGATGGTGTGTCAACTGACCTGACTGATGGTGTGTCAACTGACCTGACTGATGGTGTGTCGACTGATCTTACTGATGGTGTGCCAACTGACCTGACTGATGGTGTGTCGACTGATCTTACTGATGGTGTGTCAACTGACCTGACTGATGGTGTGTCAACTGACCTGACTGATTGTGTGTCGACTGACCTGACTGATGGTGTGTCAACTGACCTGACTGATGGTGTGTCGACTGACCTGACTGATGGTGTGTCAACTGACCTGACTGTGTCAACTGAACACTTCAAAAACCTCACTTCTTCCACTGTCTCCAGAATATTAATTCACCTCTGTATTGAAATGCAGAAGCCTACTGAGAAGGCGATATCTTTCGTCAGTAAAGACCGCCAGGTGTTGTTCTTGTGTCTTATCTACTTGTCAGCAATGTACTCTCTTATTATCCCGATATATTTATTAAATAATAGATTTCTCAGGGGATGGAAGTTTGAAGCCGCTCCGACGAACCGTTTATTAGGTTCAATAATCCCATTTTAGGACTTGAAATTTTCGTCCTAAATGTAAATCTTTTAGTTGTTTTTCTTCCCTTCTTTCCCCTTGTTCTACCCCTCATCACCACTCCCTCCCTTCCTTCCCCTCCTCTCCCCTCCATTCCCCTCCCTTGGGACTCTATTGGGGAAATACCCTCTGTTGGATTGGGGAAATTTACCTATTGAGATTTCTAACCCCCCACCCCCTTCCTTCCCCTCAGTTCTTCCCTCCCCTTCTCCCCTCCCTCACCCCTTCCCTCTCCGCCCAGAAGGACACACGTCATGCCAACCCTCCCGTAAAGGTCAGTTTTCCTCGTTACCTAAAAGGATTTTGTGCCTTAATGACCTGGAGATGTATTTTTGTTTCCCATTACCAGCAATTATTAATGAGGAAGGTGTCAGCAACCCTGAGTGAGAGAGAGAGAGTGAGAGAGAGAGAGTGAGAGAGAGTGAGAGAGAGAGAGTGAGAGAGAGAGCAAAACTTCAAGCACTGGGAATTGTAGGTTCTACGCTATGTCTCCTCAGTGATTACCTTCATGGTAGATCTCTAAGTGTAGTTCTCAATGGAACGGAATCAGCAAGACATCCTATTGGGGCAAGTGTTCCACAAGGAAGCGTGCTGGGTCCATTGTTATGGAATGTCTACTTCAACGACCTTCTTCATCTCATCCCAGAATCACATGCATATGCAGACGACTGTACACTGACATTCACTTATCCAAGAGAAGAAATGCCAGCTGCTCTAAGCTACATCAATCACCAGCTGAGAGCTATATCAGCTTGGGGAAATAGATGGCAAGACGACTCAACTCTCGCCGGGACCCAGCCTGAATAGATCTATCATTTCAGCAGAGCCTTCAACACCGGAGGGATGTGGGAGGCCTCACTGTCATGTACAAGGCCAATATTGTCAAAGTACTACACTTGACTCCACTCCGAGGATAGCGAGAAGTGAGCTTCTCCACAAGACTGGCAGGAAGCAGGAACCTCACTCTGTACCATAATCCAGAACATCACTTGATCTGAGATCATTTATTCCCAGGATGACTTGGGTCTGGAACATGTTCGTACAGCATAATGATACAAGCGAAATAAAGTCAGTTGATCAAATGAAAATGTTGGCCCACAGATGGCTCCAACTTCATCCTGTTCCCTTCTTGTTCGTTTCATAACAATGAAAAGGATTTCAAATGAGCTGATGTAGGTAACAGCTCTTAACTTGTCAATAAAGTTAGGAATCCTTAACTTGTCAATAAAGTTAGGGATCCTTAACTTGTCAATAAAGTCAGGGATCCTTAACTTGTCAATAAAGTTAGGGATCCTTAACTTGTCAATAAAGTCAGGGATCCCTAACTTGTCAATAAGCTAGGGATCCTTAACTTGTCAATAAAGTCAGGGATCCCTAACTTGTCAATAAGCTAGGGATCCTTAACTTGTCAATAAAGTCAGGGATCCCTAACTTGTCAATAAAGTTAGGGATCCTTAACTTGTCAATAAAGTCAGGGATCCTTAACTTGTCAATAAAGTTAGGGATCCTTAACTTGTCAATAAAGTTAGGGATCTTTAACTTGTCAATAAAGTTACTACTACTACTACTACTACTACTACTACTACTACTACTACTACTACTACTACTACTACTACTACTACTACTACTACTACTACTTCTACTGCTGCTGTTGCTACTACTACTACTACTGCTACCACCACCACTACCACTACTATTACCACCACTACTACTACGGGCATCTAGGTACACTAGACACAGCTGACACACGTTTAGACACGTGAGGCAGGTGTTAGTGAAGGGGTCACAACACCTGCGCTTCAAGGTGTTTACATGTGTTGGGGAGACGAGGTGTTGGAGGCGGTTCAACATCTGTCAGCGAGTGTGTGTCTGTCTGTCGTTGTGCTTATGGATATATATATATATATATATATATATATATATATATATATATATATATATATATATATATATATATATATATATATATATATATATATATATATATATATATATATATATATATATATATACATATAATTAACAATTTCCTCATCAAAGAGAAACATCACCCCAAAAAAAATAATCACGAAAAATACTGGGTTATCCGGCCTTCCAGGTGTCGAGTCCTCTCGCTTCTTGCACGTCTAAGCGGCCGTAAGTAACCGGAAGTCGGTTAAATGAATATCCTTTAATAGCTTTACGGATGAGTTGATAATTGCATGAAATACTGCCCAGTCAAAGTGCTGGAGAAAACTGTCCTCTCGAGATAGCCAGCATAAGGAGCAGATTTACTCACAGAGCGTAAAGTGGTCTGAGGGTAAGGGATAGTGGATCTTAGATGAGGGGAATTTAGGGATGTTTTTCGAAGGTGAGGACTCCCCCCCTCATGGACTCCGAGGATGGTTGCCGGTTTTGATTTAAATATCCCATTTCTGTTATCTGCACCACAAGCTATATACAGCAAGGCTGTGTATTTCTCAGTGTGTATGTATTGTGAGATGTGTGTCTCTCAGTGTATATACACTGAGAGGTGCATTTCTCAGTGTATATATGCTGTAATATGTGTTCTAGTTCACACACTGTGGTCTGTGGTTCGATCCCCGATTTGGGTGGAAACATAAGTACGTGTTTCCTTAAGACACCTGCTGTCCATGTTCAGCTAGCAGTAAGTAGGTACCTGAGTGTTAGTCGACTGGTGTGGGTCGCATCCTGGGGACAAAAATGATCAAATTTACCAGAAATAATGTGCATAACAAGGGACTTTCTATATAGTATGTCACTGATGTCAGCTAGACCTGTATACCTTGTACATGTACTTGTAGTAAATAAAGATTATTATTGTTATTATTATTACATGATATTATTATTAACATACTGCAAGCTTTCATAGTTAGGTAGATCACTACCCTAAGTAAGCTTGCTTATTTAATCTCAGGGTTCTTTTTTAGGGTTCTTGGGAACAATCCTTTTGTGTAAAAGTGACTGGAGGCTACAGCCTCCAGTCACTTTTATTTGTTTATCTCTCTGTCCCGTTTTACTTAAGAAGGTCACTGGTAGCCAGGGAAGATCTGTAAGACACGTCAGGAAACTTTTCAGTGACGATGTCTCTGTCACTGCTAGGACTGATGCTCAGGATGAAGTCTTGCTGAAACCGATGTAGTTTGAAACCTAATGAGCTCCTGCTGAGCTCATTAGGTGTACGATGAACTGACTTCAGCTCCATGGAGTTGAAGTCAGGCTGAAGGACTGACCACCTCAGTACTTTTTCTCCATCATTTTTATTTCACATCTACACCCACCGCCTCTTCATTTGACTGAAGAAGTCTACTGTGTAGGTGAAACGTTCCTACAATAAAAGCGACCTCTGGAGTCACTTCTAGAGGTCACCGCCCCCGCGATCCGGTCCTACGATTGCACTCTACTACGATTTAAGACACACTTCTGGCTTTCAAAGTCGCGCTGTAATACGCTTGTTGCGCCGATTAAAAAATACGGGAGAATAAGGAACTCTTCTGTCTCTTTTACATCCTGTTGCTTTCACTAACTTCCTCTACAAAGTCATGTGGGGAATGACAGACAAAAGACTTTATTTTTGATAGAGTCACAGAGCTGCTAAATAATCAAGAGCGTTGAGTCAGCGCTCACAGAAGCTCAACAGAATATGTAGTCGGATTAGAACACAATATTCTTCAAGTCTTCAGCCACACTCAGCCATTGATAATACCTTCGTGATAATTCCTCGTGATTTGCCGTCGGGAAATACTGAGCAAACTTTACCCTATTAGTTTCAAAGGCCATTTACCACATTTCAGTGAATTTTGTTCTTGAAGAACCGCTATCTCTGCACACATACCTGAGGGTGTTCCGGGGATCAACGCCCCCGGAGCCTGGTCCATGACCAGGCCTCCCTTCTGGCTCATCTGTCCAAGAAAATGCGGTGCCGTCCCGAGAAACCTGTAATGGTCACCGTAAGCTGATGATCGTGCGCTGTAACCTTATTTACAAAGGCGCAGTTATCAGCAAGGAGGGTTCAAATTGGTCTTAACGCCAGACAACTTTGGGTAATACAGTGGAAGGTTAAGTTTTCAACCACTAAGAGTGTCACAGAGGTTCTTTACACCGTCTCCTCCAGTCAACACTACTCCAGTCCTTGGGTGGCCATGTAATACTAGCGCAGGCTTCACCTAGGTACTCAGACGTACACTTAGAACGCAGGTTGAAATCTTTGTCAAACGTTCCTTTACCTACTGCGGTGTTGACAAGAAATATTACAGGTGTATAAGGCCCTGATCAGCTCTAAATTAAAGTATGGCTCACAAGTGTGTGCTCTCGGCATGAGATGCTGCCTTGACGTGGTGCAGCATCCATGTTTGTGTGTGTTGCGGCATTATGCTTTACAGGATTATTACAGCCAGTTGGCCAAGTGGTTAGCGCACTGGCCTGTGGGTTGTAAGACTCACTTGCCATGGGTTGAAACCCTTACCTGTTCCGTGATTTGAGAGACTAGAGGTGTAGGCAAACGTGTCATCAATCAAATTTCGCTGAGATCAACCTAAGGATCAATGGAGCACCAAGAAGACTGGAAAGCAAAACATCAACCATCTTCTGAGTTGTTTCAGGCCCCTGGCCGTCAAACCCCTGTCTTTCTGTCAGGCTTCCGGCACAGTGCTGACTGAGGTAGACTAGCTGGTTAAGGAGACGATAGTGCCATGGAAGGTATCCAGAATAACAATGTATACACCGTGGCCCCCACACAAAAGCAATTCGTCCAGAGGATGAGATCCACCAGCATTTTCCATAAATTCTTGTCCACAATAGTGGTCACCTCCACCTATACTCTGATGGCTTCAGAACGAGTGAGTGCATTGGTTGCAGTGTATGGTCGAGTGAGTGTATTGGTGCAAGTGTATGGTCGAGTGAATGTTAACTCGGGTCCTGTTTACCGAACCCTACATCAGTCTTCACTGCCGAACTCTCTGCTATAGACAAAATCATAGATTTTGCCTCACTTAAGCAAGGCAGTTTCTTTTTTTTTTCTGACTCTAATGGAAATAAGTCACTTTGTCTGGCCTTTTTGGGGAGTTAGTAATTTACAATGTATGATAATTGTACTTACGTGTACCTGCACTTACGGAAATTTATTTATTGACTTACTTACTTACTTACGTCTGTACTGAGAGCTATAAGATTGGAGTCACAGACTGGCATGAGATATTGGACAAATTTATTGACAAAGTCATGCGTCATGTCTATCATCTCCATCTCTGTACCTGGTCATCGTAGTACCTTTGGGCAAAGATCAGGCCTCTAACGTTTGCTAAGTCGGCCTTGCAATTTGAGGGGATTTCATGGTTTGCTCCCCGGCCCCTCCTACCCCTTTTCCAAGGGATCGGAGGCTCTGGGAAAAACCGTAGCCTCTTCAGAAGCAAATCACAGGACCAACCTAGATATTTCCCATAAACTGAAAGCTACCACTGCTGACTGACCTTCCTCGTGCCGTGCTAATCGCTGTATGGTGACGTATTTCTGTCGTCCACCTTCCTAACATTTCACCAGCCCCTCACCTCTCTCTCTCTCTCTCTCTCTCTCTCTCTGTAGTTATTTCTTTATGTCTTTGCAGCAGACTCCTCTGCCTCCCATACATCCTCACTTCCCTCTACAACCTTCCTTATCTCTGCTACGTCTCAGGATTGCCACAGTGAGACAAAGTAAGAGAGAGAGAGAGGTGGTGGCCCTCAGGCTTCTGGTGGCTACGATGAGCCTTGAATCCAACTCTTTTGGGAAGCCCAGGGCTTACTTTACCTGGGGCCAAGGGCTTCTGATCCTACTGGCATCAGACTTGCTTACCTGGAGTATACCTGGAGCGGATTTCAGGGGTCAATGCCCCCCGTGCCCCGGTCCGTGATCAAGTTTCTATACATTTTGAGTTTGTGATCACACACCTCTCTAGTGACCAGCACTAAATGGGATGTAGGTATCAGCAGTTCAGAGTTTTTCCGGGGTTATAATGTGATCGCGTCAGGGTGGCTGGTGGGCTGAGTACCCAAGATCAAGGTTGTCTCCTGGCTGGGCACAGGACTGTAGCAAGACTTCTCGTGATGGTCTTATTGACTTCATTGTGTCTAACATGCCAGTCTTTGGAACCTGAATAAATCACACCATTCAAACCGCTAGTCAACGTCCACCTTCCCGCAAACACTCTTGTACTCAGTGTGAACAGGGACTGCTGTAATGCCAACGGTCAGTGTTTTAAAACACATGCCAGTCACAGAGCTGTGAGCTGCTATAAGAAAATCACCCAAGGGATGTGCACTCACAGCTAAAATGCGATCTTTATTTCCTTTCAGAGCTTACTCTAACATACCTCCAGAAATCTTGTTTATAATGGGGCTTACCCAACAGCATTGTCTGTGAGCCAAAGCCTCAACTGTTCTTCTTGTCTGTACTGACAGGGTATGTCGCATGTCAGTACCACTAGTGTAGCAAGGGCCATCCACCAATGTCAAACTGCAAATATATATCTAGAACAATTTCCTTCACTAGTACACTGGATAAATAGCTGGAAGAAAAGAGGATAAGATGACTGACAAGGTAACCGGAAATGCTTTACGTGTTTGTGTTTTATATATATATATATATATATATATATATATATATATATATATATATATATATATATATATATATATATATATATATATATATA
>NC_091349.1:8523789-8526289 GCF_038502225.1 Cherax quadricarinatus
TGGAAGTAAGACACGAGAAAGAGAGGTAGGTAAATTGCATTTTCATGGACTGCAGGAAGGTCTTCGACACAGTTCTTCACAAGAGATTAGTGCAAAACTAGAGGATTAGGCACACATAACAGGAAGGGATCAAAAAATACCTGAGAGGGAGGCAATAACAAGTCATGGTACTTGACGACTTTTGGTATATGTGAAAGACATGACGGAAGGGGTAGACTCAGAAGTGTCCCTGTTTGCAGATGATGCGAAGTTAATGAGGAGAATTAAATCGGGTGAGGATCAGGCAGGACTACAAAGAGACCTGGACAGGCTGCAAGCCTGGTCCATAAACTGGCTCCTGGAGTTCAACCCCAACAAGGACAAAGTCATGAAGATTGAGGAAGGACAAAGAAGACCGCAGACGGAGTACAGTCTAGGGGGTCAGAGACTACAAACCTCACTCAAGGAAAAAGATCTTGGGGGGAGTATAACACCAGGCACATCTCTTGAAGCGCACATCAACCAAATAACTGCTGCAGCATATGGGCGCCTAGCAAACCTCAGAACAGCATTCCGACATCTCTATAAGGAATCATCCAGAACCCTGTACACCGTGTATGTCAGGCCTATATTGGAGTACTCAGCACCAGTTTGGAACCCACACCTAGCCAAGCACGCAAGGAAATTAGAGAAAGTGCAAATGTTTGCAACAAGAATAGTCCCTGAGCTAGGGGGCATGTCCTACGAGGCGAGGTTAAGGATAATCGACCTGACGACACTGGAGTACAGGAAAGATAGGGGGGATATGATAACGACATTTAAAAATACCGAGAGGAATTGACAAGGTGGACAGAGACAGGATGTTCCAGAGATGGGACACATTAACAAGTGGTAAGAATTGGAAGTTGAAGACTCAGATGAATCACAGGGATGTTGGGAAGTATTTCTTCAGCCAAACTCACACACACACACACACACACACACACACACACACACACACAAACATACAAAAAATCTATTTTCAACTGAAACACATTCTGGAAGGAGCGAGCGTGTCTGACAGACCTTCCTCGCTCTTGATCCAAGAGTTTAGAGCAGGATGTTTTTCCTGGTATCCCTCACCTCCCAGGGAGGGATCCCGATCCCCAATCCTGGGGGGTCTCAAACCCCTCTCCTGGGGAAGAGGGAGTCCCAATCCCCAGTCTTGGGGAGGAGGAGGTCCCGAACCCCAGTCTTGGGGAGGAAGGGGTCCCAAACCCCAGTTCTGGGGAAGGGGATCCCAAAGCCGAGTCTTGGGGAGGAGGGGGTCCCAAACCCCAGTCTTGGGGAGGAGGGGGTCCCGAACCCCAGTCTTGGGGAGGAAGGGGTCCCAATCCCCAGTCTTGGGGAAGAGGGGGTCCCAAACCCCAGTCTTGGAGAGGAAGGGGTCCCAAACCCCAGTCTTGAGGAAGGTTCCCAAACCCCAGTCTTGGGGAGGATGAGTCCCAAACCCCAATCCTGGGGAAGAGGATCCCAAACCCCAATCCTGGGGAAGGGAATACCAGACCTCAATCCTGGAAAAGAGGATACCAAGCTCCAACCCTGGGGAGGGGATACCAAACCCTAGTCCTGGGGTTTAAAGATACACACTAATAGCTGTGAATATCCCCCAGTGTATATACACTAGTAGATATATATACCTCGGTGTATATATATACACAATTAGACCTTAAATTCTATTTTAGACAATAAAGGTGACTTAGTGCGCAGTGTACAGGTGAATTTCAACCTTAACGATTCTCTTATAGTCATTTGTCCATAAAACAATACAGTAACCTTAATACAATAAATTAATACAGTACCCTTAATACAATAACTTGATGCAATACATTAATACAGTAACCTAATACAATACATTAATACACTAACTTAATATAATAACCTTAACACAGTAAATCAATACAATAACCTCAATACAATAACTAAACACAATAACTTAATACAGTAACCTTAATACAATAACCTTAATACAATAACCTTAATACAATAACTTAACACAATAACTTAATACAGTACCCTTAATACAATAACCTTAATACAATAACTTAACACAATAACTTAATACAGTACCCTTAATACAATAACCTCAATACAATAACTTAACACAATAACTTAATACAGTAACCTTAATACAATAACCTTAACACAACAAGGTAATACAATAACCAGGTAATGAGCAAGGAATATAAACCTTTACTGATAATGAATATAAGGATTATTATTCCTTGCTGTGAACCAGTTCCAGAAATATTATTCGTATTATATTATTATTATTATTTAATACAATATTTTTTTAATATATTATTGTTGTTAAATATAACATTATTCATTATTATTTAATATATTATTATTCATTGATGTATTATTAAATATTATCATAATATTATTATTCGTTAATATAATATTATTAGTAGTATAATAATATTAATTAATATAATAGCATTATTAATTAATATTATAATATTATTAATTAATACAATAT